>NW_022884338.1:0-52817 GCF_011952255.1 Bombus vosnesenskii
GGAAATGGAGAAATTGGGCAAATTAAGGGGAATCATTTTAACGATAGAAACGGATGTAGAAGAATAGACATTTACACAAGCGACCAACCACATAGACGTTTTAAATTCAATGGCACTCTGACGTAGAAGCCTCTGTACTAGCGCGAGAGTCAAACAAGGAATCTGTTTCACTTTTGCAAAGCACACACTAGGGACTTGGTAGTCGTCCGGGTTCGAACCAATTTCCTCTTTCAGATAATCGCACGCGTCGTTTAAAGAACGCAGCGATTCGAATTGTAGGTTAAGATTAAGTTTCATTCAGATTATTTATGAGCCTCGTCATTTTTCGACTGCTAAATCAAACAATTTTTTCAACGTAATAATAGAGTTGCACCCTTCTTGTGTTTCGAACTATCGAAGTTTTTTTCCGAATGCCACGATTGCTTCACCATAAAAAACCAGCTCTCTATTACCACTTTTGTTCGCTGTTTTCATTTGCATAATATCGTCATTGTTATCGTCTTTGTCGCAATGAAGCCATTTCATTACATTAGCATATTGAAGGTTTTTCTAGTGTTGCCAGCATTTGCGGAATCTACGTGCTTTGGACAATTTTCAATATCATGTTTTTGTTTCCTAATATCTGTAAAAATGTTTGTTTTTGCTAATTCTATTGCACTTACAACACTTTCTAATTATGTCACGTTTGGTTTCGATGGTTAGAACGCTATTAGTTTCATACTAAATTCTTACAATCAGAATTCACTCAATCGAATGAAGGGGAGAATCTATCAATTCATTATTAATGATCAACTCATGACTTACAGTTGGGTTCTAAAAATGTCACAATTAAAACTTTGTCTACTCGTTTGAATAGCCTCAACGGTCACTGTCCACATCCTAATGTTTAAATAATTAAGGTTGAAACAAATATTTAAATAAATAAATGTTGAATACGATTTTTGAAAATATGCACTTTCATCCAACATATGTAAAATACGTACAAACGTATTGGATAAAAGTCCAGAACTTTTTAGTAAGAAAGAGCAAGACCAGATTTAGAATTGGTCATACTAACCTGACACGCTCTCGTCTTATAACTGAAAATGAACCACACAAGTGTAAACACTGTAGCTGTATTTTGTCTGCAGATCATCTTCATAAATCGTAGTAACTTTCCCGAACACAAAATAAAGTTTGATCTTCCAGATGATATTCAAACATGCCTAACTAAATCTCCTTCACTTTCTCAAGGATATTAGTTTGTATCAGCAATTATGACATTGTAGGCTATTAACTTTATTGTAACATACACCATATCCTATTAATTTAAATTTAGGTTAATTGTACTGCATCTTGCTGTCATTGTATATCGTTGTACTGTATGTGATTTATGTTCAAAATGTATTGATATATACTATTAAGTGAGTTTGTAACTTGTTTTATTATATTTTACATTTTGTTCTTTTTTTGTATATTCTTGTTATGAATTTTATTAATTATGCGACCCTAAATAAAATAAATAATAAGACATCCGTTACTGGGAAATATCATGTTCCGATAATAAAACGTTCGGATATTAATGTTTGGACGAGGGCACTCTACTGTAGTTTGAACAATTTTTCAATGCACTTTGCAACTGCACCAATGCATAAGAATACATACAAGCCACGCAGAAATCTACAACATACAACGCAACGGTTAATTGCGCGAGACACGCTGTATGTGTATATTACAACAATTCATAGTTTATTCGTAAATTTGTGGATACGGCAGTAACAGCTGACATTGATTGTAGTGTCTCTTATGTTATTCATCATTTGTTATTAAAAGTAATTAAATTGGGTTTGCGTAAATGTGATAATAGAGTGAATTCAGGTTGGCAAATTGTAACCAGCAAGTGTGTGTAATTACGTGTACGAGGGAACAAGGATTCTAATGCGAAAACAGAACGATTACAGTAAATACCAAGTGTAACTGCAGCTAAATGAATCAGTATGTGCGTGTGTATCATGCTATAATTATTTACAATATTTCAATTCTAGTAAAATATGAAACATCTTCTCTTGGCAAATATTCCTATAAAATTAATATAAATTCGTCAAATTCGATAATGTACATATTTAAAAGCGATAGTTTGCGAATCACAGTGATGCAAGTAAAAATTTTCAGAGTATCATGTTTATATTCATCATTTAGAGTTTCAACTTTTAATAGTATCATCCCTTTAACGTTATGGCCAACTGACAATAAGTTGTAACCTCACTCTTTGTAACGGTAAAAGCAAAACAGTATTTTATTTCAACTTATTATATGTGCGAACACATTTTGAAAAATTGTAAGGTGATTTTTAGCCATTTATGTTAGTCGATTGAAGTTTGTTAGTAAACATGGTGTGATACTATGGGAATAATAATAACAATAATCAGTGGTAATATAAATAATTGCAATACAAAAATAGAATATTAAAGTGACAGACATAGTTAAGCGAAGTGACAGACCTGACAGTTTCGCCGCTATTCGCAGCGTTCTGATTAATGTAAATTATAAAGTAAAGTATCAGTACAAAGAAAATATCAGAACGGATATACAAGTTCATTTAACAAATGTTATAGTGTCAAGTAGACTGTACTTTATAAATTGCATAACAGTAACTGTGAAAAATATGGTAGTAAAATTTTATACAAAACATGTAATGTCGTTGAAAAATTTAATAAAGCTGCGACATTTTATTTCTAGAATTAAAAATTATAAAATAAAATGTGTCAAATGTGAAAAAATTATTTAGCAAAAATAAATACATTAAAATGAGAATTCTTCATATATTCCATAACCAACTATTTCCTTTTTACAAAATTAACTTGAATTAAAGAAATTGTGCGATGTCGTATACGTGCCACGTCGGTTGCTCCATGTAGATTCTGAAAAATTTGCAACCTAAAATTTGCAACCTAAAAAATTTGAACCTATTCGTTCATTTGCGTTTAAGAAGAAATTAAGTGGACAGCTTAACAGAGATTAATAAATTCGATATTGGTGACATTTCGATATAATCTTGTGGCCATTTGCTATGGTTCTTGAATATAGTTTTCCTGTTTCAAAAGACAACAATTATCCAGCGACTATATGATCAATCGATCGCAGATTTTACACAACGATTTTTTGTACTCCATGTTACTAGTCGCCGCAGACGTGAATTCACACCATTTCGCAAATTTTATTCAGTTGCCGCTTAGTTATCATTCAACGGTTTCGAGAATATTGTTTGCTGAAAATAAACAGTCAGGCAATGGGAATTGATATAATTTTATAATATAATTGCACAATACTGTTAATATCCTATTGATCAACGAATACAAGTTGTTCGTTAATTTGTTGGATTCAGTTCGCTACGAAATATGTTGTATAGCTTCCAGTGTTTCAATACTTTGAGCTTCTTTTCTTGGGATATAAAGTTATATACACATAGAAAGTGTATGAGTGGGAAAACTCATCTGCAGTTTCTTGACCACGGATTCAGAAGAATCGAAGGCAGAAGATGCGACGGGAGGCAGATAATTTTCAGTTGTCGCGGCTGTATAGAAGAAACGAATTTTTTTCGCAACGGAAATTCGTCGGATAGGACAAGTGGTTATAAACATGGTATGGCAGAGCGATACTTTTAAATTCACTCTCGTTTTAATAGCAGAACCTCGCGGCAATCAGCCATGGACTTATGGAAATCGTAGACGGCACCAGCTGAGGTTCTCGCGTCGGAACCGTCGACAGCGAATGTGTTAATGTAATTAGAATTGTAAATTTATTTGCACAGCGTAGAAATTTGTGAACTTTTTGTTTTCGGAGCAGCTTTCAAACATTGATATTATGCAAATTCTCTGACCTTCAACAAGTCCAGTTTTATAATACGTTCTAGAAAAATGAAGCAACGTAACAAGGAGCATAAAGTGTTTGCGTTGATTCACAGCGTTATCCTATTACCAATGATTTGATTCTAATAAAGGCGCGTCTGCATGGTGGAAAGCACGTATTTAAGTAAAGCGTAGCAGTGTGACGCGGCAGGTCGGCCAGAAGCGGGAATGTAAACGCTTAAAACGCGTTAAACGGCAAGGGGAAAAAGACTAAAGGATAAAGGGAACGAGCTCTTTCGCACTGCGTTAGCGACACTCTCTTACACAACGTGCGCTCAAAAGCTCTTTCATTCTTATACATGTATGAGCATTGTGCGTTATTACAAAACATTCGCTGATGTATTCATAACCAGTGCTTTCGCTCATATACGACGTATGAAACGCCAAATGCCAGCTGGCGCATCGATTGCATACAAGAAATGACATATTACGCTCCTCTTGAGAAATACCATCATCTTCCCCGTTTTTCAATTCTATCAAGCTTTCCATCATTGTTTGAATGGACAAATAACGAAACGCCATTCAAAATATAATATAATCGCTATATTGCATATTGAATCTTTTAACATTAATCGTATTTCGATGATATTCGCGCTAATTACCAACTTTAATGTACAATTATTGTGTGATGTATAGTCATAAACCGCGAAGTATTAAAACTTTATTTCGACGTGTTCATTTCGTTTGCAGACGGTTAATAAATGTATGAGCCAATTATTGCCACTAAATCAACGACATGCAATTTCTGTTCTTGACTGTAGAAAGCTCTTCTTACGTAGGAATGTATTTACGGCAATTTCCATTTTATAATTGTCTTATGTTTTACACGAAGGTTTATTTCCCAACCGCTATCTTGTTTACTCATGAAAAAGCCATTTATCAAACGACTTCGCCTCTCAGTTACTCGTGTATTATCCATTATTCTTGGCCAGTGTAAATTCCCGATTTACTTCATGAAGCCCGTCCGAATTTCCGCTCGGCGAAAAGCCATTGCTACTACTTTCAAAAGTAGACTATTCGGTATAATACCGTAGCTTCCTTGAATTGTTATTGCAATCGTCCAAGTTTTCAAAATCGCAATGGCCCTGAAGCAACCTTCTTCCACACAGCTCTGCAGCACTTTCTAACCCACTAATGGCACTTTTGGAGAAACTGCAATCGATGGTTCTGCCCAGCAGAACGGCCATACGGTAAAACTACATACGGAATGGCCTACAGTTTCTTCGAAAGTATGCTCTGTTCGAGACGTGATCACGTATAATTAATTTCGCGATTAAATGTTATAAGAATGTCATGAATATCAATTAGATCTATCCTTATTCTTTTAGTCTGAACGTTTGGAAACTTTGCTACCTAATGCTCATATTTTATTTTGCTTCAAGTATTTGTAGCGTAGATCAACTTTCTTACACCTTGACGCGTTAAAAATTAACGTGCTGAAATTAACTATAACAACTAAGAAACAGTACGAATAATGTTAAATAACGAAAAAATTATGAGTGCCTATGACGATAAAAAGGCTTGATCCAAAAGAGTCAATTATTTTAAACATTTTCATAATTGAAAAACGCGACCATAGTATGCAGGCCAAAATTCACAATGTCAAATTGCTGTAATGCTGTATGTGCTGTAATAATATCCTATATTTGATGAGTAAAGCAGTAGATTAATTAAAAATCTACAAACTGAAATTCCTTTCTTCCATTATTATTTAGTTTAATACAGCGTGATCGGTATCTCCAATTTTTCCAAACTTCAATAGCGTAGAAGTTCGTAGAAGACAAAATATTTTCGACAACCCATGTGTTTAGATAATAGAGGCTACTCCCCACTAGCTACTGCTATGAGACTCTATGATAGAAATTAACACAGGATAATTAAGGTGAAGCAATAATTTTGACGCAGATTCTCTAAAATTTCTGTATAATTTCAGAATATACATTCGTATAACTGAAAATAATTAAGTTAAGTGAACGTAATTTGGATAATAGAAACTCAGCTATCGACGGTAAACAAAAACTAGTTCGTATAAAGGAGTTTCCGATAAGCGAGCATGTACTTTATATAGAAACGAGCTATTTAAATAAACAAAATATCGCGAGAAAAGAGTAGCAAACAACTACGAGTACTTTTAATTCCACTTTAAAACTAGCTGAACCAAACAATGGAGCTAAATGTAAATCTAACCATGCCACATGCTGAATTTGTTTAGTGTTGTGATTATGCAGAAAAGAGCAGAATTTGACGATCTTGAAATATATTGTCAACAGTGTGAACGATTTTTTCCTACACCGCCACTCGGTCTTAGCACCTAAGATATTCGCAAAAAGCTTCGATACAATTTGTGTTACGATTGCGCTACATTGGGAAACCGGCGGTAGTGCTTTAAAAACTTTAAGGGAGGATATAATCCAACCTGAAACCATTTTTAACAATCTGTAAATAAAACAAAAAATGCACGAATGGCCTTAGTTTTTGAGTTATACACAGAATATGTTTGGTGGTACAGTAGTTTCGTACTCATATAGAACACATAGTCTCGAATTTGAAGATATAATGAGAAAATACTTAAGAAAAATAAAATACGTTCCACTTTTTATAATATCGTGACGAGATGGCCTTAGTCGGATTATCGAGGTTCAAACGATCAAAATGATACCAAACATGACTATATTTGACCCACAATTTTTAATTGAGCTACACACATATGTAATAAGTGATTGAGAATAAGAAACGACCTAATTCTACAGTATCTTATTACATTCTATCTATTCTGTCTCGCTCGCACTGCCTACTTGTCGCTCTTGCCCTTGATGCACCCACGGCACAGTGAACAGCAGTCGGATAACGTGGGCCAATTCTCGGAAAGTCGCATTTCCGGATATAGGACCAAGCACGTCCCCGATTGGCGGTCATATATCCGGACACTACGTACGCCCGTGAATGTATGTAAAGATGATTAACATTACTGAGCCAAGTTTAGATCGATCGCTATATAAAAATGTGGCCACCTATCTACCAGAACAAAGCGAAAATGGAAACTAAATTTAATTCGAGTGACAAAGTGTCCTCTTTTCTATACAATTAACGAAATAAGTTTTTCTTATTAAATGGTCCGTGTGAATTTCAGTAATTTAAAAATATTTCATACACAGAAACCGAAAATGTTAACCGAAAATAAAATAATCAGAATGACACTACGTTATGGTAATTTAATTGAATTTGGAAAATAACGCTAAGGAATAATTTGTTTAATTGCTTTTAGATTATTTAACTAGTAGCTTGGATTCACTGGATATCACTCATAAGAGTAAAGTGAATTACATATGTAGAATAGCACCCGCCAGTATGCTCTCTGCAAAGTTAATACGATTACCGCGTGAAAAATTGCTTAATAAATTTAATGTAATTTGAGAAAGAATTTTGGACTGTGTAGAAAGGTTTCACATGTATATGTATAATGCATAGTATAAAAACTAACATCAAGGTGCAGATGTTATACCGTAATCATTTGTTTCTGACATACAGGGTCGCTTCAAAGTAATTGAATTTTCGATCCACGTTTATACAGGTTGATCGATACTTGTCGTCTAGTAATGCTTTTTTAAATATCTTCTATATTTGTAGGTTCTACAATTTGTAGGTATTTGTAAGATAAATATTTTAAGACCCATCTGCATACAGGGTCATTTTCAAAACCAGTAATTTTAAGTAATTTTCCCAAACATTTAGATTTACTTAAAAAATTATGACGACGTGTGGCAACTAAAAGCTACCGGACGACATTCTAGAAACTTCGAAGACTATCCAAGAATTTTTGGGGATCTTTTAAAACACAAAAGCCTTAAAAAACTGCGTACACTTAAACGCCCTAGTATGCAGACGACATCAGTAAAAATAAGATTGCAGCCCTTCGCCTTGAGGTTAATATTAGAAAATGCGCTATTTTGAAGTAGTCGCACGAACTCGCGAGGGAGAAGATTTTTCCTCGAGCCAGTATCGTGCAGTATAATATCGAAAATTGTACAGGGTGACGAGACTACTCTTACCCTGGTCATTGGGTAAACTGTTTAATGTCCCTGCCGTGCGAGCTACTTACTGCAATATACATATATACATATACTTATAATAAGATTCACTGCGATAGTTTCAACACGATTAAATAATTATTAATCATTATGATTCCATGAAACTTCAAAAATAATATATGGAAATACATTATAAAATCTTTGTTATCATTTGTGCTTTATATTAAAATCTACACGAAACAACGTAAATATAGCTCAAGATGGATGCTTTCGTGATGGATAGTTTAAGAGAATTGTTATAAATTTTAAAAAAAAAGTAAAGCAGTTGTTGCAAATAAATACATTGTGAATAGTAGCTTTGCTGGAAACCTAGCCTAAATGAAATGAAGATACACCATGGTCCATTAATGGTGCTCTTGAGAGAACTCAAGCTACGGTTCTCGTAATGGGGCTTTCGAAAATGCTTTCACGGTAAACCCATGAAACAGTGTTTCGCTATTTGTCCATTAAGTACATTGCATTTGAAGTACATATACGTGTATACCTTCTTCGATCGCATCTTTCCCATATTCTCATAAATCGCTTAAAGAAACGATTTAATCTTACAAGACCATTGTGCATAATATCGTATTCTCGCATTTAGAAACAAACGTAGCATATTTTTCAACTAGTAGCAAATTTTAATAATTCGTCAAAAAATATAACTAGCTATTAACGTTCTGTTTATAGATCGTTATATGAATAACAAAATTTCATACAAGAGTTGAAATAATCGTAAAATTGTTAAAAATGCGTATTGATATTTTAGAATATCTAATAATGTTATACCAACTCGAAAGAAAATTTAATATTCGAAAAGTTCTAGTACAAGTAAAATATTTTACTACTGATATTCTACATAGGTTTGCTACTGCATCGTAATATTCAAAATTACTACCGGCTATCTAAAAAAAGTGATAGAGGATTTCTTGAATCGAATATATCAATTTCTATAGACGCTGAACGTTGTACTATGCATATGCGCCGGATTTTACACAGGATATTCATTTGGAAAATTTACGTCCAACTATCTCGAAAACCACGCAGAGCAACCGTGCTGCTCGTTATTAATTTTTTAGCCTTTTTAAAGTCATTCAAGGGTCAACTTGGTCTTTTAAAATGGAGATCATATTTTTCCTTTACAGCCTCTTACTTTGCGAGAGAAGAGAAAAAACTCGTATAGAAAACATTTCTTTATCGCACTTTATCTTAAAAGGGTATTTGTTCAGATAAACATTTATTTCAGTTTTTGTTATTTCCAAAGCAGCGGAAGAGATTAAAGTGTACAATCACTAACAATTCGACTTTTTTACGAGACCTTTTAAATACACAAATAACGAAGCATTATAAAATGTTTTCAAAATCTTGGTAATTTTAGGAAAAGTGAGGACATTCTAAACACATTTATTCCGATGTTTTGTGTATAAAAAAAGTTGTACAGATAAAAGTTGAACAAATATCATTTTAAGACAAAGTCCGATAAAGGTCCTTCTTATAAAACTTTTTCTTTTTTCCCGGAGAATGAGAAAAAAGTGTGGTTTCCCACCTTACAAATTACCTTGAAATGGGCTGAAAAGTGAGAGACAAGTTGCATTGTTTTTATTTCAAAAAAATTTTTTTTAAATGCGTAGTTCTCGAGATAATTGGACATTTTCAAATGAACACCCTGTATACAAATGTTTACCAGAATATGAAGTAGTTTCCAATCTAATAGTAGATTATAACGATAGATTATTATCTGCTTGATTTGTGCCAATTGTCACGCACGTGACGTAATTTGTTGTGAATTGTATTTCATTGGAAGAATCTATGATAGACATCTATAAATAATCCTTGATAATAATTTCGTGGAAATGAAAATATAATATTTTGATTAACGAATGATCCATCAAATGCCTTAAATAAAATCAGTTTCTGTCAAGTATCTAATTCGGTTTCACAAAATAATATAGAAATATTACAATAAAATTGTCTCTCATTACTATAACGTAACTACACTCGAAGGCCTGATTTTTGCGTGTATTTATACATGGAATTATATTTCGCGTCGTACATTGTACTATTTGAAAATTTAGTTTTCTTCCAAAACGGATACTTAAATAAAAAGAGTTTGTTGCATAGTTTCGATCTTTGTCAAACAATTTTTCTTTCGTATCATGTAGAAATATATATACATATGTGCATTTCTATACTAATATTTCGTACCAGTCATCGATTGTTTCCCAATTATCAAATTATCCAGCAATTTCTTAATGTTTGACTTATAACTTTTGTTTAACGTTATACGGGTGAAAAATGAGACTACAGTTCCGATAAAGTCGGTCTTTTAAAAAAATTGCCCTATTTGATAAATATATACCATGCAGCATATGATACAATACCAGTATTGACATAATCGCCGCAGTAAGCGCACTTTGGCATGCAATGACATCGCTATTTTCCGGTTTTGGCCCATTAAACCCCATTGACGGTACGCGTTTGAATTTTCATACGGTCCATATCGTCATGCGAATTAACCATATTACACGGGTCAATCACACAGCTATTTTCATAGCCGCTGAATTAATGTATCCCCAAACACGTTTGATGTATTGTGATATGTCGCAAATAGACCCATTTACCGCTTAGGTAGCTGAATCGTTGCAACTGATCGTGCTAATCAATTGGAACCAATTGATTTCCATGGAATAATTAGTACAAACGAATAGTTTCGATGAATCATTCTCTCTAAGAATCTTATTACTTTGTTATTAACTGCCAACAATGAAACAGTAATTACCCAGTAACAATCATCATTGTATATTACGTACGTAAAAATACGCACAAGCATCTTCATACAAATCAGATAATTTGCATATTTGAATTTTTAATCTTTCTTTTAATTCGTAATTTGTAATCTTCGTCGATATGGGTATTTTCAGCTACTAAAACTGTCAAAGAATGCAACGCGGTGTCTTTATGATACAGCGAAGCAGACACCTGGTAAAGATTCGTCTTGTCAGACATCGATCACTGTTCATTTGCTTGCTAGAAAAGTATTATAAAGTCATATCCCGAAGGATCTTTGAGCTGGCGGGACCGCCCTGTTGTCAAACCACTGCCCACCCTGAGACTATCTTCTTTACCTCCGCACAAGGGGAATACGTCGCCATAGATCCGCTGGACGAAGGTCACCGCAAAGTTGGTCGACTGCACATGTCGATGTTAGCAAGACAGATAAGATGGCAGAACTTTCGACCGATTATCTTGATTAATATCTTGAGTCGACTGTGCGTGTGTTTCGATTCGTATGCTGTTTATAATCTTTATAAATGAAGCGTCATCAAACGAACTTAAGAACACAATTTATTAAAATCTCGAAAGTAATGGGCATTGCTTGCAAAATGACAATAATTTTGGGCGAAAGAGTGGGAAATGCTTAATTTCTCATGTCGTTACAAATTATCATGAATTTTTTACTTTAGGTTATTTCAATGACATGTCTGAAATCCATGTTTTATTAGCTACAATAGTACGATGATAAAAATATGTTACTGCTATTGGAAAATCGTCGATGACCTTGAAAATTCGGAAAAAAATGGCTCTGAGGGTAGAACACGAATCACAATAATATGTATTAATCCAAATAACTTTTGACTCGTACATTTTTCTGTATCTGCAGAAGTAACGAAGATATTAAACGCGGACACGATAAACGAAACGTCTGTATATAGATATGGTTCGAATCGAAATTACGAGTGGCACGTGATTCGATTCATTTCATTACTCTTACCCATCATTTCGTCGAGGAGAAACGACCATATTATTTCAAAAAACTGGGATAACTAGGTGCATTCGTGCTATTTTTAATCTGTTACTCCATCTGAACCAATAAGTTTTTAATGTGTATAAAATATTCCCATAACGAATAATGAACTGCACCGTTTAATACAATAATATTATATTTTTATTTTTTGTAGTATTTAATAATAAATTAACAATAAATTGTACAAATCCATTGAAAGAAACGCAAGTGTTCCTCACCTAATCTTAACGCCCCTATCTACTAACTTCTTGTCTACGTTTTATAATTGCTATACGAAATATTTTCATTATTAGTGGATTTATCAGAATTTCTTCTAGTGCTTATCATAAATGATGTTATTTCTAAGAACCTGCAAACTAACGATGTTTGATATTTTCTATCTTTTATTAAAGTAGATTTTCCGCCGTATTTTCAACTTTTGCGTGTATGACTACATAATAACAGGAAAATGAAAACATTTACGCGAACAGCAACTGTGCTCAAACTGAAAGATATGCGCTATTTCTTTTAATGTTACATCTTCGTAAATTTTCTCGTGTTACTGTACGGTCGTTGTACCTCGTGGAATGTTTGTAAACATTTATTATTGATACCTCTACCCCATTCAGAGAGTACACAAGATATTAATATTTCCGTGTTATCTTCTGCATAACGTGCACGTGGACAATGCACGAAGAATAACACGTAGCATCATGAGTTAGAGTAACGAGGAAAAGTTTGAAATGCTCTTGATTTACGCTGTAACCGTGTTCTATAATACAACGGCTAGTGAATCGTAGTCGATATTATTGGCATTTTTATTCGAAAAGAATAGCGCACTTTACCGATTTCAATGAACTTCAAATATGTTATTGAAATATGTTAACGTCCTGAGAAAACTTCGATCAAATTTAATTTATTTGATTTAACAATTAACTTTTAGCTTTTTAGCGTATGTAAAATATTCGGTACGCACAACTAATATACGGAACAATTTTTAAGCAGATGAGTTTCTATGAATGAAATAGCTACATATTCTTTGTACTAAAAGTTAAATTATTTTCCGCAGTAAGAAATATTAAATTAGAAGAAGGTTCGATTTCAGAACAAACACGACATAAACAATAACCATCGTTACTCGATGATCAAACATTGGAGCGGATACAATTCAAATGCAAGGCTGTTTCTCAGCTTCTACAAAATGGGTCGAGATGAAACATATCCAATTTTCTTTCCAAGACACTACGCTATATAACGGAGAAACCCCGATCGAAATTTGTTCAGTAGTTTTTACGTGATGCGAGTACGAACAGACAAACAAGCAGAGGGGCAACATTTTTTTAAGTTAAAATTAGTTTTTTGGATTCCATAGCTGATGAGTTATTCCTGGATATCCGCTTTATTTCTTGTTTATTCGATGTACAGATACAACCCTTCTACTCTTTCTATAATTCTGGCACACAAGTGACTGTATTTTTTACCTAAATTTAACTCATTGGTGCTAGTCATCTTTAATATAAATAAAAAAAAAATAAATGGGTCAAATCCGTAGATTGAATTAGATTAATGGGTTAGATGTATGTCTACTGATTTTAATTATTACTATGTATGTGACGAACATACGGATAAGACAGTGCAACATTTCATACGTCAATAGATTGCTTGAAAATTTAGTTTCGGCCGGCTGCTACTCTAGCCCAACCTATAATCCGTTCATTTTTCTTTTTTATTCATGTTGAAGTTATTCTCATTTCTAGGAAAACACTACATCACTAGTGTTAGCTTTCTTAGTCCTCGAAGCCATTCGAATTCAACTTATCAGGAAGTTCGTACTTCTATTTATATACATTAAAAACAAGTATTTTCAAACTGGAGTGTACCAAAAATCATGGTACATGGTAAAAAAATTAAAAAATACAAATGAGTTTTAATTATATAAATATCTAACTCATTAGTTTCATCAGTTTCCTGTAAAATACTTCGAATCAATTTAAAGTCTCTCACACAAGTAGGAAATGTTTCATGAGTTTAATCACAATTAAGGAAATGTCTTAATCAATATTGAAGTAGACGAGTAATAATAATCTTTCAATGTTTCAAAAGTCATATACATTAAGTAAGAAGATACTTATTTGCTGATACTATTGACACAATTTAAGGAAATAACAATACGTGTCCGATATCGATGATACCGCGCTTTTCAACTTTATTAATTTACCCTGAGTAACAAATTTACGAGGAAGAGTAATGACTCAATGCGCAAACAACAAGCGATGAGAAAATTTCGACTTGTCTTCGACGATTAAATCGAGATTACGAAACGACTGAACAAATGCGACCAACTATCGTCCGACGATACGAACGGTCAACGAATACATTCGTCCACGAACGTGTCACGTAATTTTTAGGGTTGGTTGGTGAAAATAAAATATAGTTGAGTCGTAACACAACAATTAACTTTGTTTTAATCAACCTTTGTTGTGAATTCACCAATCACAATGTAACACGCACTGAATTAGCATAAATCACAATTCACTCCAACCACGTTATGTAAGACTTAGTTACAACAATACATTAAGTACGCGACTTATAAGGGTAGAGACCGATATAGATATGTTGACTATTCTAAGGATACAGAATAAGTGAAGTTTTACTGACGATACTGTGTCTGAGGAAAGCTAGGGGTGGGTGTGTCTAAGGACACGGGACTATCGGATTTGTTGATGACAATTTTGGTTAAGGAAGTGAGGGTAGTAGACACCGTCTCCGATTGGATAATAAGAAGGTTGGTGGACCAGGGAGGGTTTTAGCCGCCCTCGCGAGAAAGTTGCCAACGGAACATACCAGATGTGGAGAAAACCAACTTTCTAAGCTAACACGTGGTAGACAAAAAACGTAAAGGGAAATCTAAGACAGGAAATACTCGCTTGGTCCGAAGGACCTTAACTATGAAAATGCCAAGGCCCCTGGTGGGCACTTAAGACTATTGAGGGTGCGCGCCAAGGATATGCAGACATCTGGGTGCCATCCTGTCCGTGGTGTGTGGCCTGGTCTCTGATGTGAATTGACTTTACAGAAGAAAAGTTGTTTCGTTTTAAAGGAAGTGCGAATATTAACGTGCGAGCAGCTGCTTATTGCAAGGAAACGATAAGGTCATCGCGAATTCATAACTCTCGTTCGTAATTGAAAAATTGTTTATCAGGTATTGTATCGCGTAGTTTGGACTTTACGTGTTCGAAAGCCGCCTATATATAGAGATTCGTGTACAGTCGCGCAGTTACTCCAAATTGCAAGTTTCAGTTGATACGAATATGAGTATACGCGAAATATCCGCTTCTCTCAGCAATCGGTAGGTATAAATTTGGTCATTAATATCATTGGTTTTAATTCTGTCATTATTCAAATAAATTCGAACAGATGCACAGAATTTATTCTTGCTCAATAGTCGAGTCATTGTGAAATCTCTACTTTCTTTATTTATGGAACTCCTATTTTCAAAAATATCGTTTTGTTTTTTTTTGATAATAGCAAATAGTATTACACTTAGATTTCTAAGGAACTAAATTAATTGACTAAAAGGACTAAAATATAATTGAAATTAACTTGTTTATATTACTTCCTAATTTTATAGATACATTCTAGTAGGATAAAAACTGTTGTAATTATCGATTCGAATATAGTTAATGCTAAAGAAAACAAAGAATTACTTTCAACAGATAAATCAACTTTTAAAAAGCACCATGAAGAACCGGTTGATAAGTGCAACATTTGTCAGCAGTGTTCTCTTTGCGATCCTTCTCGCCCACCTGCCGGTTACTTTATCGAGTTTCGAATCGATCGAGGATCTTCTGCCGATAATAGGCGCAGGGATCAAAATATTGTTAGAAAACGTTGATCGCCAGTTGAAATGCCCCGTGTTTCACATTGCTGTAGACAATAAATGCGTTCTGATGGGTTAACGTTCAGAGCATTCAAATTTATATCATGAACACGTACATTTACGTTCCTGTTTCTTCCGTTTTCGCTCTTCGACATTCGCTTTGAATCTTGATCGACATCGATGCCGAAAGATTCAATGACCGTCGATTACTAGCTCACTGAATCTGTGTATTCAGGATTTTGTTTACTGTCAACTTGAATTATAAAGAATGTATTGTAATAAATAAGGCAATGAAAACATTGAATTGATTATAATTTTGCTGCAAAATCCACTTAAATTTAGATGCGAGTGTTTAGAAGAAGAGAAATGTTTACAACTACGCACTTACCTACTAAAATTCAGTCTCCTTGTTGATTTAGAGATGATTTGACTTCAAAACGAAAGAAAGACACGTGTCTCGTTACTAGCGAAGAGTCGTAGAACATAGAATATATTAAAAGGAACAAATACTTTATAATACTAATTATGCTATTAATATCAATAACTAGAGCTCATCCATAATTCTAACGAATTATTGTTGAAAATTCTCGAGGTACATTATGTTAGGGAATATGTACGAGACACATACACGATACATCAAAAACGATTGTAATACTTGAAAATGAGAATTTAGTTCTTTTTACTATTCGGGCACCAGCAAGCTTGGTTAAGGTCGTCTTGTCCATTCCGACGACCAACCGATACCTGTGAAACTTTTTCTAATTATTTTTTTGGGGTTAACCAAACTATCGTGCATGCTCACAGTTGAATGAAGAAAAATCAGAATGCGAAGCAGTCTTGGCAGTTGAATGACCAAAGGTCGGTTTTCCAGCGCCTGCATATCAGAAGCGCGTTGATGATTTTAGTCGTGGATCGTGCTGATCTTTCTAGCGTTGGTCACGTTTTCGTGCGTATTTTCCGTTTCTCCTAGAGTTTAGTTGGAATCCGTAGATTAAATCCAGTTAGCGCCAGTTGTTGAGTGCGAATGGGAGGCGGGAATGATGCGAGAAATGACATGCACGATCCTTGTACGATAACGATGTATGTTTATTATTACAAGCTTATCTCTAAAGTCTGGGTGAACTATCCTCCACTCAGCAAAGTTATTACTAATATCAACAAAGATTATTTGTGTGATTAACAATGTCCCTTTACTATTCTAAAGTGGAAATAACAAATACACAGCACCCTTCGAATTTGACCTACGAAACGCATTTTTTTCATCCTTGACTAAATTCGCGATTATGTTATTTCGATCCTACCGACGATATTCGATATATTGCGAGGAGGCTCACTCAAGATATCGAACGCTAAAAAATAAAAATTGATTTTACATCGAAAGGGCTACTTTTAGAACTATGTCGATATTTATTTCTCCCGGTTGGCACTATAAGCCCTTTGAGTATCGGACACCTTTTTACACAACCTGTATACGTCAGTTAGCTATCACACTTGAAACGATTACGGAGAAAACATAATGTTCGGAATCGCAAGCTTTGAAATAAAAAAATAAAATATGATCGCGGCAATAATACGCTAAATTGTACGTACACAGTAGAACCTCGATTAGGAGAGAAAGAGGGAATTTTTACAAAGACTAAACTGCATCCGTTTATTCGCATCTTGTCCGCGTTTGCCCAGCCACAATTTTCATTTGTCTACCCTTCAACAAATATTATCGCCAAATGTTCAATAATGTGATAATTTCGGTAAAGCGTATCACACTAAATATTTAGTTACAAGAAGGCCGAACAACGTCACGTTGATCAAACTAAAGGAATATAAACGGAATAATACAGAAAAACTTGGAAATTTTTGCGAGCAATCGTTGCAGCATTTGATTCAGTGAACACACGATAAAAAATAATAATATTCGTTCCATTACAACAAACGTAAAAACAGGGGCATGTAACATAAAATGCATAACACATGCTGCTCGATATATGTGCTACCTTATTACTATTATCTCATAAATACGCCATCTAATTGTATTTTCAATACAATTTTTATATTTCTATAAATGTTATTGTGGTTGAATGTATTTTAACCGCCTAGGGATTTTTAATTACACACAATTTTCGGCTAACATCGTCGTGTATCGTCCACATTCCTGCTGTATTACAACAATAAACTATAAACCGTCCAAGCGTATAACCTGTAGTGCCGCTTAAAAGGTATATTTCATTTTGACTCTGAAATTTATCGGATATATCGTTTAATTATATTCCATCCGGGTATTCGATACAACACCGTCAGCATGAGATTCAATAAACCGTTTAGTTTTTACTGCCACCTCCTTCGAAATTAAAACCAAAGAGGGAGCAATGCCGGATATGCTTCTTTACAGCTCCATCATTTTAAATCGGAACAATCAAACAGTTTACACTGAAACACTGCGAATGTTAGAACGGTTCATCGTTACAGAATGGCTGAGCTGTGAGAAACAAGAACGATTGCCGCAGAATATAAACGAGACAAAATATAAATTGATATAAGATGCAGTGAAGCAAATCAGTCGCAGGTCATTCGTTTTATCATTTCCTGACGTCCATATTAGAGATTTTATTGAAAGATAAAAAGCTGAGGTAGACTCGTGATTGTACTGATTTTGAATTAGACATTACAGTCCTTCTAATTTTCGTCAGAAAATAAGCTTTTCTTACGGATGGAATACTTGACACTACCGTTGCAACGAACAATTAACGACCTGGTACGTTTCGTTCTAGATAAGCGACCCGCATATTGCGATTACAGATGGCTGTATTAGCATGTACATTGTCAGAGTAATCAACAGTCTCAATTTAAACAAGATAGATTTTTTTATATAAACAGAGCAAGAAACGACAATACAAATGATTCATTTTGATTACTATGTTTTATATTGTAATACTTGCATGTTACTATATCAGGTAGATATTCAAACTGGTAAACACTACACATGCAAGGGTATTCTCGAAAAAAGCACAATATTATCTGTTGCTTTGAGAAATTATGGAATCAAGGTGGAAGACAGAATCTCCGTTGCAGCTGAAAACCATCCACATTACGTGGTATCGATATGTAGCACGTTATTTATCGGAGCTACATTTGCACCGTTGAATCCGGCATATACAGAAAGTAAGATATTCTCCAAGCAGCTTTTACGAATTATTTTATAATAACAAAGAAATTAATTTAATTAAAAGTACGTGCGTGTTTAATATTATAGAAGTTTAACGAAGGCAGAACGTAAAAAGTGGAAAGAAAAATTTGCTCTTCTTTTTTGGAAACTTGCATGTTTCTGATAACTCCACTGATTATGCCATATATAAGTTAATGAAATCGAGCCTCGACTTTATTATTTGCCTCGAGTTTATTATAGAATTTTACAACTACTAGAAACAGAGATCATAAATTAGATACTTTAATTAAAGACTAAATTTATTTACATTACATTTGCAGAATTAACAATAAAAGACTAGAAACAGTACTTACTCTAACACCAATTTTTATAATGTAGTGTAAACAATAATTGTTAATATTAAATTGTTAAATATTGTGTATATAGATGCGGAAATTAATAATCACTTATATTCTCAATATGCGTTACTCCGTCACCTTTTAGAGATACAAACAATACTAATTTTTAATCGTATACGATTAAATTGTATTTAACTACTCCGAATATCTTCTCAGAGTAAACATTCTACGAAAAATATGTTATTTCAAAGTGTTAGGGAAGTGATACATTTATACTGTACATGAGAGTGTGTGTGTAAGGGTTAGAGGGCGTCAAGGTCTTAGTAGAGACAAAAGACTGTTGCCAGATGTTAGAAGAATCGAGGATAGTCGGTTGGCGACCAGCGTGCGTGCAAGACGTTCTTCAGAGAGTAATATAGTTGTATAACTGTTGTGTGGGAAATATAGTCAATTATTTGTATTCCCAAATCCTCGAATTTCCTTGACATGGTAGCAGAGCGTGGTTACTAGTTTTGCAAGATATTTAGTGCGTGGTTACGATCTTGCGAGTGAGTTTTCAGTAAAGAAAAAAAAACTTTCAGAGAAAAAAAAAAGAAATATACTTCGAGCACGTAGGAACGCTTGAGTAAGAAAAGAAAAAAAAGAAGAATCAATTAAAATGGAGAGATCGGAAATCATGATACCTATATTCGAAGGTGAGGATTATGGAATGTGGAAGCAAAGAATCACGATGTTTCTCAAATATAAGGAATGCGAGGTTGTTACAACTAGAATGAAGAACGAAAGAGACGATGAAGACTGGGACAAAAAGGATTTGAAGGCGATTAATATAATTTATAGTGCAATATCGAACAGACAATTGGAGTATGTTAGGGAAGGAAAAACGGCGTATGATATAATAAAAAGGTTCGATGAAATGTACTTGAAAGAGTCGACGGCACTGCAGATCGTATGCAGAAGGAGATTGGAAAACATAAGACTGGAGAACTACAGTGATTCAGCATCATTCTTTAACGACTTTGAAAAATTAATCAATGAATTAAAAAGTGCGGGCGCACAAGTAAGTGAGAGGGAAAAGCTGAATTACATGCTGAATACGTTACCCGAAGAATACAGCTACATAGCGGACATAATAGACGCATTGAAAGAAGAGGATCAAACGGTAGCGTATGTAAAAAATAAAATAGAGATAGCAGAGAAGAAAAATAAATCCAATCGAGGAGAAAGGCAAACCAACGCCTTTTCTGCAAAAAAGGAAGGATGCTTCAGATGTGGAAGATTAGGACACTTTGCGAGAGAGTGTCAAAATGGCATCCAAGCGGGAAGCAGTAACGGCTATTGGCATGGGCCAACACGTGGTCGAAACAGAGGAAGAGGGATAAAATGTTGTTTATTTGTTAATATACGTAGACGATTTGTTGATTTGTAGTAAAAACAAAGGGAAGATACAAAGTGTAAAAAAATTATTAACTGATAAATTTGAAATGAAAGATTTAGGTGAAGTAAAAGAATATCTTGGAATAAATATAGAGTATGATTATTTAAAAAATGAAATGAGATTAAGCCAAAAGAAATACATAGAATCATTAGCAAACAAATATAAATTACATAACAGCAAATTGTACTGTACACCTATGGAGACCAACTTAAAAATTGAAAAAGCTGAGTGTTACGCCATGCGGCTTGCCATAGATCATATTCTTCACTGTCGGTCGCGGCACTATAATGTCGCAGACGGATCGTCGCGGCTGCCCGGCAAAATAAACATTGTAGTGGCAAGCGCATGGTTCATTAAGCAGAGCGACCTCCAGAAACGTCGATTCGTGGCCGTTATTTGATCTGGCGTAAAAGAAGGTGGCGTGATCCGAAGGTAGTGGGGGTCGCCTTCCAGAAAGAATCAGAACGTTTCGAGAAGCCAAACAGTCTACACACATCTTGTATCGCGCATTACATAGTCACATTTCTTTTTGTTATTCCATTTAGATTTTCTAGTTAATAAGTTGTGCAATAAACATTAATTTAGTTGTGTTAATTCTGTGAGATTTCATTGAACTACCCTTATTATCATAATCGAAATAAGGGAATCGATCAGTTCGTGGCGTCGATTGTTCAATCGTAACGAGAACTTACAACTCTCGTTGACGTGATATCTCGCGATCGCGTCTCTCCGCGAATGATCGAAACATTTTGGTCCTTCGAGCCGGATCACGTGCCAGTGAAGAGTGCACTTACCAGTGACCACACAGTGCCACGTGACTTTATCAAAACCAGCAGCGGAAGCAGGAGCATCCACTACAGCCAAACCAGTGACGTCATCTTCGAAGAAGCACATCCCATTGGCAAGGGAACGCAACCACGCAGCCTTCCGTCGCAGCTGGACAATCATCAACGCAACGAATTTCACAACTTAACATACACGCGACCTCACGCCGCACGACAGTAAGGTAAGCTCGTTCCTTATTTCAACCATCTCCTATCCTCGGCAACGATGACGAGCGAAGACCAACTCATCTCTCTGCGTCGGAGACGAGGCTATTGTAGCGGCCGATTCACATATTTATCGAATCGACTGGTCGAGTACGAGCAATCTGAGAGTCAGCAAAATTCCTTATTAAAGAATTACGAGAAACAACTGACCGAAGTTGCGAGTCAATTCGAAGCGATTCAACTCGAATTAGAAGTATTGGACGAGGAGGAACAAGCGCGCGGCTTCGAAATAAGGGATCAGTACGTCGCGGTAGACACAAGGCTACAAAATCTTCTGAGGAACGCGCAAACAGCTTCGCCGTCGACATCCATAAACCCTCCAACCTGTGCATCATCCGCAAGTTTAAATCCGATATCCATTAAATTACCAGATCTTCGGCTCCCTACCTTTGACGGAAGCTTAGAAAAATGGAACACGTTTTATGATACCTTTTCCTCCATAATCGATAAAAATCCTAGTCTCACTGACATACAGAAATTCCATTACCTGCAGTCCGCCCTGCAAGGAGAAGCAGCCGATTGTTTAAACGCGTTACCCCTTAGTAATGTAAACTACAGTCAGGCTATTGCCGTTCTCAAGGAAAGTTTCGAATGTCCACGATACACAGCTTTCAGCCACTGCATGGCAATAATTGATTATCCAAGGATAACCAAGGAATCTCCAACGGAATTAAGGCGCTTAGTCCACACATTTAAACAACACATATATGCATTGAACAAATTAGGAGAATCCTACCCCGATACCAGTGCTATGCTCAACAGCCTCATCCTCTCGAAAATACCACTAAGTATCCAAAAGCAATGGGAAATGACGCTGCCCAATAACGAGGTGCCTCCGTACATTCATTTACTAAACTTCCTAGAGAGATTAGCACGAAGCTCCAAACCGATCACCACAGTCAGACAAACAAGAGAATCACCGGAACAAACTACTCCTGTCCGTCAACGCGCATCACGAGGGCATGCACTTACGGCGACACAGGTTACTTCAGCATGCCCCACCTGTCAAGGGCCACACCCCATTTGGAGATGTGACACCTTCAAAACCAAATCCCTTCGCGAACGCATTCGGGAGGTCAAAAGGGCATCACTATGCCTCAACTGCCTCGGGAAAGGGCACACAACGAAGCATTGTTTCGCAGGATCATGTCGCGTATGCGGAGAACGACATCATACAATGCTGCATAGGACAAAACGCCATTCAGGGTCTCGTTCCAGCACGTCCAGCCCGAAATCTTCCCCATCAAATAGCCGATCCACAACACCTTCTTTGCCACCCTACGTATCACCCACTCGTCGCAAAAGGCACACAACAGACCACAGATCGGAAACACCACGAACAGCCGCGTCTGCAAGTCCACCGCCCAGTGACAAACGAACACACAACCAATGACGCCGACGATCGACGACTCCGTTCATGACCGAACATATCAAACCAATAGCATCCGAATTACTGTCCAATGATCTAGTCATCACAGCGCAGATTAATATTTTGAATGATAAACAGCAACCAATCCGTTGTCGAGCGTTGCTCGACACCGGATCCAGTATGAACTTCATTACCGAGGAATTAGCAAAATCGTTAAGGATAAGGCAAAACAAATGTTCGGTCCCGATCGGAGCTCTAGATACCTTGACAACGACCTCTAAGCGACACATCACGGCCACGATCACTTCCACTGACGGTACATACACGCGGACATTAACGTTCCTTATCATTCCAATCATATCAACCTTAATTCCCAGCGAACCCATCGATCGTTCGACACTTGAGATACCAAAAAATCTCAAATTGGCCGATCCAAGATTTCATTTACCAGCTCCGATAGATGTACTATTAAGCTCAGGTTCAACACTCGCGTCGATGTGTGTGGGACAAGTCAACCTCACGCAGCCAGACGAGCCTGGACTGCGTCTGCAAAAGACGCGATTCGGATGGGTAATCGGGGGGAGTCCAACTTCCCAAACCGCTACAAACATATTTCACACATCCACGACGACTTTACAAGCAAGGTTTTGGGAAATCGATGAAGGACCCTCAATTAAACATATCTCAGAGGCAGATCGACGATGCGAAGAACACTTCCAAGCCCACACCCGACGCACCAGCGAAGGACGATACATCGTCGCTCTACCTTTCAACGATCAGCTTCAGTCACTCGGATCCTCTAAAACGCTGGCGAGTAAACGACTCGCCTCACTCAATCGCCGATTCCAGCACGACAAACGCTTCGAATCAGAATATCGAACGGTAATACAGGAATACCTGGCGTTGGGACACATGACGAAGGTCAATGACAACCACTCCGACGACAACGGATACTATTTACCCCATCATGGCGTGACCAAAGCATCGAGTCAAACCACCAAACTCCGTGTAGTTTTCGACGGATCGGCACCAAGCACTACCGGAACCTCCTTAAACGATACACTTCACACAGGACCCAAGTTACAGGAAGATTTATTTTATATATTAATTAGATTCCGCGCTCATCAATACGTACTCACCGGCGACATCGAGAAAATGTATCGGCAATTCCTCGTACGACCAGAGGATCGGAAATATCAAAGGATATTATGGCGCAGCGCGAGTGGAGAAACAGAAACATATGAGCTTAACACTGCAACGTTCGGTTTATCCGCAGCCCCGTATCTAGCTATTCGGTGCCTCAAGCAACTGGCAGAGGACGAAGGACATCGATTTCCACGTGCAGCACAGGTACTGCAGCGGGATTTCTACGTCGACGACGCTCTCACCGGAGCTGAAACGAAGGACGAAGCCCTCACGCTCAGAACAGAACTCACCAATTTACTTCAACTGGCCGGCTTAAACATACGAAAATGGGCGTCAAACGATAATGACTTATTACACGGACTCTCCTTAGAAGAAACAAATCACCAACATTTTTTGGGCGACTCGCAAACCTTGAAGACGCTGGGAGTGTTATGGAATTCATCCGACGACTCTATTCTTTACTCGGTCGAAGTCAAACCCACGCCGTCTCGAGTCACGAAACGAATCATCAGCTCGGAGATTGCAAAAATTTACGATCCGCTCGGTCTGCTCGCACCGGTGATTGTTCGGGCCAAGATGCTACTTCAACGAATATGGTCGTCGAAAATCGATTGGGATGAATCACTTCCGATCGAGTTACATACAGAGTGGGAAAGGTACTATGCCCAATTACCCTTATTAAACAACGTCAGGTTCCCACGCAAGGCAATAATCGAGTCCGCAATGGAAATTGAACTGCATGGTTTCTGCGATGCCAGCGAAAAGGTTTACGGAGCCTGTATTTATCTTCGAACCCTTAACACCAACGGCCGTGTTTGGACCCAACTTTTAACCGCAAAATCGAAAGTCGCCCCACTCAAGTGCCAGACCATTCCTCGGCTCGAGCTGAGCGGAGCACTCCTTCTTACGTCCCTGATGTCGACAATACAACAAGACCGATTCCACTATCGTCCTCCATTGGCTCAATACATCACCTCACACCCTTAAAACATTCGTCGCTAACAGAGTCTCCGAAATTCAAACAAAAACCAGCATCCGCGATTGGCGCCACGTTCCTACCGACGACAATCCCGCGGACTTAATATCACGCGGCCAAACACCCGAAGAGTTTCTGCGCCCAACCATCTGGCAGCACGGTCCTGCATGGCTCTACCAGTCGGAAGGCTATTGGCCGACGTGGGCGCTAACACCGCAAATTGAAGTACCGGAGCAGAAGGGGGCGATTTGTCTGTCCACAAACCCCGCCGATTACTGTTTGTTGCAAAGGTATTCATCCTGGCCCAAGTTGATACGAATCATAGCTCGTTGCCTCCGTTGGAAACAGAAAAGGAACCGAGCGGCACCCCTAACCGTTACCGAATTACGCACAACGCACAATAAATTGATAAAATTGTTGCAAAACATCCATTTCTCCGAGGAAATTCGCACACTCCAAAAAGATCGGAACGCGGCGATAAAGGGTAAGCTCACGCGACTCAATCCGTTCATAGACAAGGAAGGAATATTGCGAGTCGGGGGTCGACTCAGTCATTCGTCGATGACCTTCGCCCAGAAACATCCCATAGTATTACCTAAGTCATCCGTTACAACACGCATCATAGACCACGAGCACAAGATCCACATGCATTCGGGAACGCAGGCTACGTTATACGCAGTAAGACAAAGATACTGGCCCGTTGACGGTCGAAGTCAAGTATGGCGGGCGATCAAAGGCTGCGTCCGCTGCTGCCGCGCTCAACCACCGCCGGTAGAATACGTGATGGGTAATCTGCCGGAGGCGCGAGTAACGGAATCTCGCCCATTTACAAACGTCGGCGTCGATTACTGCGGGCCGTTCCACATCAAGGAAAAACGAGATCGTAACCGTCGTCAGATAAAAGTATACGTAGCCATTTTCGTATGCCTAGCAATTAAAGCGGTACACATCGAGTTCGTTGACGATCTCACTAGCGAAGCCTTCATCGCCGCTCTTCGCAGATTTATCGCTCGACGAGGCTATTGCTCCACCATCCATTCTGATAACGGCACCAACTTCAGAGGAGCAAGCAACGAATTACGAGAGCTTCACGATTTATTACAATCGGACGATCACAAGGAAAAAGTAACCGCATTTTTAGCCGACAAACAAATCGAATGGCGCTTCATTCCCCCTCATTCGCCGCATTTCGGTGGGCTATGGGAAGCAGCGGTGAAGTCATTTAAACGCCACCTCAGGCGTGTAGCCGGCAACGAGTTACTCACCTCTGAACAATTGAATACTCTTATCATAGAAATAGAAGCAGTCCTCAATTCCCGCCCGCTAACTCCTATCTCCACCGATCCAAATGATCTCCTAGTCCTCACTCCCGGACATTTTCTCATTGGCGATTCACTAATGTGCTTACGTGATCGAGATTTCAGAGACATTCCATCGAACCGACTCTCCAGATGGCAGCATATCCAACAGCTTAAACAGCATTTTTGGAACCGCTGGCATAAGGAGTATTTGAACGAGCTAACCAACCGCAATAAGTGGAGGAAGGGTGGACACGGCATCCAAAAAGGCACAATCGTCATCCTCAGAGAGGACAACGTTCCCTCCATGCATTGGCCTCTGGGCCGAGTCATCAAGGTTCATCCAGGCGCCGATGGTGTCATCCGGACAGCTACAGTTCAGACGGCAAAGAGCGTTTTGGATCGGGCCGTCAAAAGGCTTGTCCCACTGCCAATTCAACCCGATCTCGAGAAACCCGAACAACTAGCCACCGAGACGAACTAAGATGGGAACTTCAACCACATCTCGCTAATTTGATCGGTACCCTCTCAACGGGGGGAGGATGTTACGCCATGCGGCTTGCCATAGATCATATTCTTCACTGTCGGTCGCGGCACTATAATGTCACAGACGGATCGTCGCGGCTGCCCGGCAAAATAAACATTGTAGTGGCAAGCGCATGGTTCATTAAGCAGAGCGACCTCCAGAAACGTCGATTCGTGGCCGTTATTTGATCTGGCGTAAAAGACGGTGGCGTGATCCGAAGGTAGTGGGGGTCGCCTTCCAGAAAGAATCAGAACGTTTCGAGAAGCCAAACTGTCTACACATCTTTTGTATCGCGCATTCCATAGTAACATTTCCTTTGTTATTCCATTTAGATTTTCTAGTTAATAAGTTGTGCAATAAACATTAATTTAGTTGTGTTGATTCTGTGAGATTTCATTGAACTACCCTTATTATCATAATCGAAATAAGGGAATCGATCAGTTCGTGGCGTCGATTGTTCAATCGTAACGAGAACTTACAACTCTCGTTGACGTGATATCTCGCGATCGCGTCTCTCCGCGAATGATCGAAACAGTACTTATTATTTGTTAAGCTTAGTGATAGACCTGTATATACGTGTAAATAAAATCTCGGCTTTGTGAAACGATGGCTAGTCCACATGA
Source organism: Bombus vosnesenskii (assembly GCF_011952255.1). Classification (NCBI taxonomy): domain Eukaryota; kingdom Metazoa; phylum Arthropoda; class Insecta; order Hymenoptera; family Apidae; genus Bombus; species Bombus vosnesenskii. The sequence goes on from NW_022884338.1 coordinate 27,542, forward strand.
AGAGTCGTCGCGCGCCCAAAATTCGAATCGTGATCCGACATATATATCTATATATATATGTCGGGTTTACATTAGAATTAGGGTTAGGGGCGTAAAGCGAATCTTCGTTTGGATTACACGTCGTCGTTATGCAATAGAGAAGACATTGGCTAGTGCAAATACGATTGCCATAGCACCGGACAAGTAACCCTGGTAATTAGATACTCGAGAGACTAATGACAATGATCCTAGGTTCAATAACGAATTCGCGGACAACGGGACGGTAGTCGTACGCACTCGCAAAAATCTATGTCGGATTCTGTGTTAATATTCGCTGACCGTAAGGAGTTAATCTCTTTTTGTCGATGAGACCGCAAGAGAGAATGACTTTCCGTCCCGGTGATACCCCAGAGGAAAACTATGACGGGGTGTGTCTAAGGACACGAGATCATCGGATTCGTCGGGGATATCCTACGTTTTGAAAGTAAGGGAAATTGACGTTGCTGCTAATTGGCCAATCTCCATATCGGTAGTTAGAAAAGGATGCTAGCTGCCCTTGAGGGAGGGTTGCTAGTGGGAGACGTCGTTCGTGGAAAAATAGGTCTCTCCTGTCTTCCCGTAACTGGGACAAAGGCTGAGTATCTGTTGAAGGATTTTAGGTAACTAGATATTAGTGTTTATGACGGTCCTCGGGCTAGCCGATCACGTACTGTGGAGACGCGTCGACATTTGGTAAACATCCTGCCCGGAGAATAGGATCTGCGTGTGGCGAGCTACGGGACAGAAACCGTTGGAATGTTTACTGCCACGTGCCGCTACAAATCTTTCTTTTAAGGAGAGCTATAGATGGAGAGTATAGATGGAGTAGAGATTCAATTGGTTTTAACAAATTCAATTGGTTAGAATGACGGCAAATCGTTTAGTTACAACTGTAGATTTTAATTACAATGTTTTTATGGATTTTCCCGAGGTTTCAGAGGGAAGACACCGGTGTCCTCTTATCTCCGACATATATTTTTTACATTTGCAGTGGCGCATAGATTTTATTAAAGAAAAGTGTTAACAATGTGTTTTCATGATTTATTTCTCGCGCCTGACTTCCATTAATCCTTAATATTCCTGTCGCCGTTGCTCGTGTAAATCTAACATGGCTGCTTATAAATGTCATCAGCAAAGTTATAGTGACGGGTCTTTAATTTTGTTTAATATCGAAGTAGTTTTCCGTCTGCCGCTCGTTTTCCTTATTCTACCGCAATTAAACACTTATTTATTAATATTGCTTTAAAGTGACAAAGTATTGTTCGTATGAGTATACGTATATAAATATATATATATATATATATATATACGTATTCATATGCATATTTCTCTTGGCAGTGTAGTATTCATACGAAATGAAATGTGAATTATTTATTTATCCTTTACCGGAATGTAGGCTAGTTTTAAGTATGTGTCTTAGATTATCGGTTTGATAGAATTCGCACATATATATATATTTCTGACAATGTAACCTTCATTTCTTTAATAATACAATATTGAATGTTTTATGTATTCGTTAACTAATAAGTTTTGACTTCATGTATACTTATATTTCATAAATTGATAATATTGTATTTATTGCATAGTATTGGAAGCACTGTCTCTAATATTTACTAGGTTATTACATGCTCGGCATATATGTTTATACTAATATGTAACTCTCCAAATTGATTCATTGAAATACATATATATATATATATATATATTTTTTTTTTCCTGGCGTTTCAAATATTTACCCCTTTTGTAGTTATTCTTATTTCCTGGTTTATTTAGAATTATGTATATATGTATTTTGTTTATTGGTTGGATCCGTTAATCGCCCTCGTTTTGTTAATCCTTCCTTTCGTTTCGTCGTGCCGTGTGTTCGTTTGTGCATTCCAATCCTTATTCGCGTGTTTTGTATTGAATGGTTTTCTTGTTCTTGTTACGGCGCGTGCGGAGCGCGGGACGTGACACTAGATTTCATTGAAATCGACGAAGTCTTCGCGATTTGCCAGCTATTTTGCATGCTTCGGCGCTTAAACGGTAGTGCGTTACATTTGCAGTGTAAAATGGTGTTAAACGAGCGCTTATACGTCGAAATGTCTCCAACGGGAAGGAAATGACAGTTAGTTTTCGTCAAAATCGACGAAATCTTCGCGATTTGTGAGGTATTTTGCTTGTTTCGACGCATAAGCGCTAGTGCGTTACATTTGCAGTGTAAAACTGAGTTCAACGAGCGCTCAAACGTCGAAATATCGCCAACGGGAAGGAAATGACGGTTAGATTTCTACAAAATCGACGAAATCTTCGCGATTTGCCAGCTATTTTGCATGTTCCGACGGTGAAACGGTAATGCGTTACATTTGCAGTGTAAAATGGTGTTCAACGAGCGCTTATACGTCGAAATATCACCAACGGGAGGGAAATGAGGGCTAGATTTCGACAAAATCGACGAATTCCTCACGATTTGCCAGCTATTTCGCATGTCCCGACGCTGAAACGGTAGTGTGTTACATTTGCAGTGTAAAATGGTGTTCAACGTGCGCTTAAACGTCGAAATATCCCCATGGGGAAGGAAATGACGGCTAGATTTCATCAAAATCGACGAAATCTTCGCGACTTGCCAGCTATTTTGCATGTTTCGACGCTGAAACGGTAGTGCTTTACATTTGCAGTGTAACATGGAGTTCAACGAGCGCTTAAACGTCGAAATATCCCCAACGGGAAGGAAATGACGGCTAGATTTCATGGAATTCGACGAAATCGTCGCGATTTGGGAGCTATTTTGCTTGCTTCGACGCTTCAACGGTAGTGTGTTACATTTGCTGTGTAAAACTGAGTTCAACGAGCGCTTAAACTTCGAAATATCACCAACGGGAAGGAAATGCTGCTAGATTTCATCAAAATCGACGAAATCCTCGCGATTTGCCAGCTATTTTGCTTGTTTCGACGCTCTAACGGTAGTGCATTACATTTGCACTGTAACATGGAGTTCAACGAGCGCTTAAACGTCGAAATATCTCCAACGGGAAGGAAATGACGGCTAGATTTCGTCAAGATCGACGAAATCTTCGGGATTTGCCAGCTATTTTGTATGTTCCGACGCTTAAACGGTAGTGCGTTACATTAGCAGTGTAAAATGGTGTTCAACGAGAGCTTAAACGTCGAAATATCTCCAACGGGAAGGAAATAACGGCTTGATTTCATCGAATTCGACGAAATCTCCGCGATTTGAAAGCTATTTTGCTTGGTTCGACGCTTAAACGGTAGTGCGTTGCATTTGCAGTGTAACATGGAGTTCAACGAGCGCTTAAACGTCGAAATATCCCCAACGGGAAGGAAATGACGGCTAGATTTCATGGAATTCGACGAAATCGTCGCGATTTGGGAGCTATTTTGCTTGCTTCGACGCTTCAACGGTAGTGTGTTACATTTGCTGTGTGAAACTGAGTTCAACGAGCGCTTAAACTTCGAAATATCACCAACGGGAAGGAAACGACTGCTAGATTTCATCAAAATCGACGAAATCTTCGCGATTTGCCAGCTATTTTGCATGTTTCGATGCTGAAACGGTAGTGCGTTACATTTGCAGTGTCAAATGGTGCTCAACGAGCGCTTATATCGTCGAAATGTCAACAACGGGAAGGAAATGACGGCTATATTTCTTCAAAATCGACGAAATCCTCGCGATTTGCGAGCTATTTTGCTTGTTTCGACGCTTTAACGGTAGTGCATTACATTTGCACTGTAACATGGAGTTCAACGAGCGCTTAAACGTCGAAATATCTCCAACGGGAAGGAAATGACAGTTACTCTCGTCAAAATCTACGAAATCCTCGCGATTTGCGAGCTATTTTGCTTGGTTCGACGCTTAAACGGTAGTGCATTACATTTGCACTGTAACATGGAGTTCAACGAGCGCTTAAACGTCGAAATATCTCCAACGGGAAGGAAATGACAGTTACTCTCGTCAAAATCGGCGAAATCTTCGCGATTTGCGAGCTATTTTGCTTGTTTCGACGCTTAAACGGTAGTGCGTTACATTTGCAGTGTAAAATCGAGTTCAACGAGCGCTGAAACTTCGAAATATCACCAACGGGAAGGAAATGGCGGCTAGATTTCGCCAAAATCGACGAAATCTTCGCGATTTGCCAGCTACTTTGCATGTTTTGACGCTGAAACGGTAGTGCATTACATTTGCAGTGTAAAATGGTATTCTACGAGCGCTTAAATGTCAAAATATCTCCAACGGGAAGGAAATGACGGCTATTTTTCATCGAAATCGACGAAATCTTCGCGATTTGGGAGATATTTTGCTTGTTTCGACGCTTAAACGGTAGTGCATTGCATTTGCAGTGTAACATGGAGTTCAACGAGCGCTTAAACGTCGAAATATCCCCAACGGGAAGGAAATGACGGCTAGATTTCATCGAATTCGACGAAATCTTCGCGATTTGGGAGCTATTTTGCTTGTTTCGACGCTGAAACGGTAGTGCGTTACATTTGCTGTGTAAAACTGAGTTCAACGAGCGCTTAAACGTCGAAATATCTCCAACGGGAAGGAAACGACAGCTAGATTTCATCAAAATCGACGAAATCTTCGCGATTTGCCAGCTATTTTGCATGTTTCGATGCTGAAACGGTAGTGCGTTACATTTGCAGTGTTAAATGGTGCTCAACGAGCGCTTATATCGTCGAAATGTCTACAACGGGAAGGAAATGACGGCTATATTTCTTCAAAATCGACGAAATCCTCGCGATTTGCGAGCTATTTTGCTTGTTTCGACGCTTTAACGGTAGTGCATTACATTTGCACTGTAACATGGAGTTCAACGAGCGCTTAAACGTCGAAATATCTCCAACGGGAAGGAAATGACAGTTACTCTCGTCAAAATCTACGAAATCCTCGCGATTTGCGAGCTATTTTGCTTGTTTCGACGCTTTAACGGTAGTGCATTAGATTTGCAGTGTAAAATGGTGTTCAACGAGAGCTTAAACGTCGAAATATCTCCAACGGGAAGGAAATGGCGGCTGGATTTCGCCAAAATCGACGAAATCTTCGCGATTTGCCAGCTATTTTGCATGTTTCGACGCTTAAACGGTAGTGCATGTTAGGGAAGTGATACATTAACACTGTACATGAGAGTGTGTGTAAGGGTTAGAGGGCGTCAAGGCCTTAGTGGAGACAAAAGACTGTTGCCAGATGTTAGAAGATTCTGGATAGTCGGTTGGCGACAAGCGTGCGTGCAAGACGTTCTTCAGAGTGTAATATAGATGTATAGCTATTGTGTGTGAAATATAGTCAATTATTTGTATTTCCAAATCCTCGAATTTCCTTAACATGGTAGCAGAGCGTGGTTACTAGTTTTGCAAGATATTTAGTGCGTGGTTACGATCTTGCGAGTGAGTTTTCAGTAAAGAAAAAAAACTTTCAGAGGAAAAAATCTACTTCGAGCACGTAGGAACGCTTAAGTAAGAAAGGAAAAAAAAAGAAGAATTAAAATGGAGAGATCGGAAATCATGATACCTATATTCGATGGTGAGGATTATGGAATGTGGAAGCAAAAAATCACGATGTTTCTCAAATATAAGGAATGCGAGGTTGTTACAACTAGAATGAAGAACGAAAGAGACGATGAAGACTGGGACAAAAAGGATTTGAAGGCGATAAATATAATTTATAGTGCAATATCGAACAGACAATTGGAGTATGTTAGGGAAGGAAAAACGGCGTATGATATAATAAAAAGGTTCGATGAAATGTACTTGAAAGAGTCGACGGCACTGCAGATCGTATGCAGAAGGAGATTGGAAAACATAAGACTGGAGAACTACAGTGATTCAGCATCATTCTTTAACGATTTCGAAAAATTAATCAATGAATTAAAAAGTGCGGGCGCACAAGTAAGTAAGAGGGAAAAGCTGAATTACATGCTGAATACGTTACCCGAAGAATACAGCTACATAGCGGACATAATAGACGCATTGAAAGAAGAGAATCAAACGGTAGCGTATGTGAAAAATTAAATAGAAATAGCAGAGAAGAAAAATAAATCCAATCGAGGAGAAAGACAAACCAACGCCTTTTCTGCAAAAAAGGAAGGATGCTTCAGATGTGGAAGATTAGGACACTTTGCGAGAGAGTGTCAAAATGGCGTCCAAGCGGGAAGCAGTAACGGCTATTGGCATGGGCCAACACGTGGTCGAAACAGAGGAAGAGGGAACAAAGGCAATACGAGCAGAGGACGTGGAAACTTTCATCGTCAATCAACAACCGGCACGGGCGAGCATGGAAACTCAAGAGCAGGCATATGGATAGCAACGGCGCACGCAGCAAACAGCAGTGAGACGAATGAAATAAGTAAGAACGAAATAGTGTGGCTATTAGATAGCGGTTGTACCGATCACATAATTAATGATATAAATTATTTCGATAAAGCTATCGACCTAAAAGAACCGGTAAATATATATTTAGGCGATAATAGACCGATAAAAGCGACAAAAGTTGGGAATGTTATAAGTTATTTTGAAGCATTCGGAAAACAAAATAAAATAAATATGAGGAAAGTATTTTACGCGAAAGAAATGTCCGCAAATTTGATTAGTTTAGGTAAACTAACAGACAATAAGAATACGGTTATTTCCAAAGGAAATATTGCGAAAGTAATAGATGAGGATAATAAACTTACAGCTGTAGCGTTCAAAGAGAATGGGACATATAGAATAAAAAGTATATTGAAAGGGAAGAAGCACTTAGTAAACAGCGCCGAACGTAGTGGTATGAGTAAAAAGGAAAGATGGCATAGGATGCTAGGACACGTAAATTTTAAATATTTAGAGATTTTGGGTAAAGAGCAGCTAGTGACTGGCATACCGAATGAATTTGAAAAGGAACTTTTGAAATGTAGGGTGTGTATAGAAAGCAAAATGCATAACTTACCTTTCAAAAATAATCGAACTAAGGCTAGGGAAATAATGGAAATTATTCATACGGACGTATGTGGTCCCTTTAAGACTACCGGATTCAATGGAGAAAACTATTTCATTTCATTTATCGATGATTATAGTAAAATAGCTAGGATCTATTGTATAAAATCAAAAGATGAGGTCTTTGATTCTTTCGTACAGTTCGTAAATAAATAAAAATATTAAGCTGCGATAATGGTAAAGAATATTTAAATAATCGAATTTATAAATTTGCTAGGGATAAAGGTATAAGAATAAATAATTGCCCAACATACGTACATGAATTAAACGGGACAGCGGAAAGGTATAATAGAACAGTGATGGACATGGCGCGTTGCTTGTTAGCGGAAGCGAAAGTACATAAAAGGTACTGGCCGGAAATAGTTTGTACAGCGGTATACTTGAAAAATCGAATATTAGTGAATACTATAGAAAGAAAGACACCTTTTGAAATATTCTTCGGGAGAAAACCAAGTGTTAAAAATCTACATCTATATGGAAGTAAAGTTTTTGTAAGAAGGCCAGAACAAAAAAGAGTTTCCAAATGGGACAAGAAGGCAGATATGGGAATTCTATTAGGATATAGTGAAGTAGGATACAGAGTCTTATTAGGTGGGAAAATAACAATAGCTAGACATGTAGAGGTCATAGAGACAGACACTAAATGTATCGGTTTTGAGGAAAATTCATTAGAGGCAGATAGAAGTGATAGCGAAGATAACTATTCATTGGATGGTATGGATAAGGAAGAGTTAGAAGGTAGGAAAGATGAAAATAATAGTAGTATTGAAAGCTCAAACACTCCTAGGAGATCTACACGTATTAAGAAAACTCCAGTGAGGTATCCAGAAAAGGAAAATATTTGCGAGATTCATGCAAATTATTGTAAAGTAGATATCCCACGTACATTTGTTGCGAAAATAATGAAGTTTGGAAACAGGCTATGGATAAGGAAATAGAATGTCTCTATAAGAATAAAACTCGGAAATTGGTAGAAAGGGTAAAAGGCAAAGAAGTATTAGATGTAAAATGGGTTTACACGAAAAAATCAGAGGACAGGTATAAGGCTAGATTAGTGGTAAGGGGATTTCAACAAAGAAACGTAGCCGATGACATATATTCTCCAGTGGCGAGTAATCAGACCTTTAAAATATTGCTATCATATTGTTGTCAAAATGGATTAATAATTGAGCAAATGGATGTAGAAACTGCCTTTTTAAATGGTGAAGTAAGCTCGGAGGTATATGTAAATCAACCAAAGGGATATGCGGACGGAACGAATAGAGTTTGTAAATTATCGAAAGCGCTTTATGGGTTAAAAGAAAGTCCGAGGGACTGGTATGAGTGTTTTGATAAGTATGTGACGAGATTAGGTTTTAAGAAGAACAATATAGAGCTGTGCCTATATACTTATGGAGAGGGAGAAAATGTTGTTCATTTGTTAATATACGTAGACGATTTGTTGATTTGTAGTAAAAACAAAGGGAAGATACAAAGTGTAAAAAGATTATTAACTGATAAATTTGAAATGAAAGATTTAGGTGAAGTAAAAGAATATCTTGGAATAAATATAGAGTATGATTATTTAAAAAATGAAATGAGATTAAGCCAAAAGAAATACATAGAATCATTAGCAAACAAATATAAATTACATAATAGCAAATTGTACTGTACACCTATGGAGACCAACTTAAAAATTGAAAAAGCTGAGATAAATAGAGAGGACATTGGATACAAGAATTTAATTGGCGCATTGCTGTATATTAGTGTAAATACCAGACCCGATATAAGTTATAGTGTGAATTATCTGAGTAGATTTCAAGATTGTTGTAACGAGACACATTTTAAATATGCCTTGCGAATATTGAAATATTTGTACCGGACTAGAGATTTAGGGCTACATTATAAAAGAAATGAAAAGTGCGAAACGATAGATTGTTATGTGGACGCTGATTGGGCAGGAGATCATATAGATAGGAAATCGACTTCTGGGTATGTAATTAGATTGTATGGAAATGTAATTGGATGGAAGTCTAAAAAACAAAGGTGTGTGACAAAAGCCTCGACGTATGCAGAGTATGTAGCTCTATCGGAAGCGGTGAGCGAAGTAATGACTATCAGAGAACTAATGAAAATCTTCGATGTAAATGTAGACGATAACCCTGTAAAAATCTATGAGGATAACTCTGGAGTAATGAGTATAGCAAAATACGGAACTTTTACAAAAAATTCTAAACACATCGAAGTTCATTACCACTACGTTCACGAGTACGTAAAGGAAAATAAGATAAACATAATAAAAGTAAGTACAGAAGAAAACACTGCGGATATTTTTACGAAGGCACTGTGTAGAGAGAAATTTGAAAGGTTTAGGTCATGGATGAATGTAAAATAAGAGAAATGTAAATAAAGCGATAAATGTTAAATATTTTGTTAATTCGACAAGTATGTAAATAAAATTAAGTGTACAGTATAAATGTAAGGAGGCGTGTTAGGGAAGTGATACATTTACACTGTACATGAGAGTGTGTGTGTAAGGGTTAGAGGGCGTCAAGGTCTTAGTGGAGACAAAAGACTGTTGCCAGATGTTAGAAGAATTTAGGATAGTCGGTTGGCGACCAACGTGCGTGCAAGACGTTCTTCAGAGAGTAATATAGATGTATAACTGTTGTGTGGGAAATATAGTCAATTATTTGTATTTCCAAATCCTCGAATTTCCTTAACAGCGCATTAAGTTCGGAACGCGGGATCGAATCCCGGCGACCGAAGTCCGATTTTTATTCCATGATTCTAAGTAGGAAGAAAATATAGCAGTACCCCCAGCAGCGACATCTACAGCCACCAGCCACAATCATCACGGACTGGACTCATCCTCTACAGTATGTTGGTCGTGTATAATGTGTATAAAATTTGTCCTAGGACGCTTCCTTGCGGAACCCCTGCTTTGATGTCTTTAACTTCAGAGTACGTCTCTTTGATTTTTACTATGAAGGTTCTGCTGCTTAAGTATGATTTAATTCATTGGTATATCTGCTCCGGGAACTGTTTTCTGATTGATTGAAGTAGGCTATTGTGGTTTATTTTATCGAATGCTTTTTCGATGTCCATAAAGAGTGCCGTGCAATATTGTTTTGTTTCCAGCACATGTAAAATTGACGAGTCTGTGCATTTGTTCTATTGTGGAGTGTTTGTTTCTGAATCCAAATTGGCGATCCGGTATTAATTGTTTCTTCTCTATTATAGGTTTCATGCGGTCGTAAATTACTTTCCCTAGTATCTTAGAGAACACAGGAAGTAATGAGATTGGTCAGTAGGTTCTTGGTTTCGTGTGGGTCCTTGCCTGGTTTGGGTATCATTATGATTTGTGCCAGTTTCCAAGCTTTTGGAAAGTATTGTATTCTTAGTATTGCGTTTACTATTATTGTGATTTGTCTTATCGCTTTTGGCGGAAGGTTTTTCAAGATTTTGCTGTTAATTAGGTTGATTCCTGGTGCTTTATTGTTTTTTGTTTTCTCAATTATGTTTCTGATTTCTTGTGCTGTTGCTTTCGGTATGGTGTAGTGATTATCAGTTGGTGTACTAGTAGTTAGCGCATCCTCGTCCGTATGACTATTGTGGTTGCTGTTGTTGATGTTGTGTGGGGTGGATGTGTTGCATAGGTGGTTGGAAAATTCTTCAGCTCTTCGTTGCTTCTTGTCCATGTGTTGTCTGCTCTTCTGATTGCTGGTACCATCTTTGTTGTCTTCTTTTTAATTTTTTTTTTTTGTGGCTTTCCACAGAGGGAGTAGTTGTAGTTCTCGTGAGCAGATAGTGACTCGGTGAACTTTGTGAACTCGTTGTTGTTGTGCTCTTTTATTTTGTTTTTTATTTCTTTTACGAGTTTCTTTAGGTGTTCTTTGTTTTCTTTTGTTCTGTGTTTTTGCCATTTTGCTTTCGCTTGTCTTTTTTCTCTAATTTTTTCGAGGATGTCTAGTGGAACTGTTTTTGTTTGTCTGTTGGTTGTTTCAGGTATAGTGGTTGCCCTTGCTGCTTCTTGGATAGTTTCTGTGAGTGTTGTTAACTGCTTGATCGATGTGTTCAGGTGTTTTCAGTGGGATGTTGCAGCTGATTTTGCTCTCTATTATTTCTTTGAATATTTGCCATTTGGTGGTTTTATTGCATAGCTTCTCTGTGCTGCTGTAAAGTATTGGTTTGTTTCTGTATGTAGTTATTATAGGCGTATGGTCGGAGTTAAGCTCGAGGCTGGGTGCTATGTTTAGTTTATTTGCGTTTAGTCCCTTTGTAACTGCGAAGTCTAGCAGGTCAGGTATTTTGCTCAGGTCTGTCGGCCAGTATGTCGGTCTTCCTGTGGATAATATATTGAGGTTATTATTTCTAATGTATTTTTCCAAGGTTCTGCCTCGAGGCGTGGTGATTCTTGATCCCCATAGTGTGTGCTTTGAGTTATAGTCTCCCGCTGCAATATACTTGCCACCTAAGTGTCGGAAGTAGTCTTCCCACATTTGTGTTGTGATTTTGTGTCGCGGCGGTACGTATACTGCTGACAGCTGCAGTTGGTTGCTGTTAGTCTGTACGGTAACAGTGGTTGCTTGTATATGTTCCTTACTGACCTGGCTGTGTAGGTGATGTTTAATGTCGTTTCTTATTACTACTGCCGTCCCTCCGTGTGCTTTTCCTGAGGGATGCTTGGTGTCGTATATGGTGTAGTGCGGTATTTTTATGTAGCTTTTTATTGTGAGGTGTGTTTCTGAGACGAGTAGTATATCGATGTTATTGCTGTACAGGAATGTTTTAGTTTCTAGGGCCCGTTGTTGTAGGCCGTTAGGGTTCCAAGCTGCTATTTTAAGCGTGTCTATTTTTATTTTTTGCTCATCATGTTAGTAAGTAATTGTAACATGAATGTTATTTGTTGTATTTGCTGTCTGAGGACTTCGTTTTGTTCGCTTATCATTTTTGTAAGTATTTCGATGTTTTTTATGGAATGTTTTAATAGATCTACGATTTCTGTAGTGTCGTTGCTGTGGTTGATCTATTCTTGATTGTCTAAGGGTGACGACCGGTTGACTACTTGCGCGTAGCCCCGGCTACTAATGGTGTTGGTGTTACTGTGGTTATTGTCCATTACGTGCTGTGGATTTGGTGTTGTCATAGATTCTGTGTTATCCTGTTACGTGTGGAAATTGTTGTGTGTCCTGTTTCGAATCGGCGGAAAAAGTTTGCCTTGAAGTTGCTTTCTTACTAGACAGCCTTTGTAACTCGCTGGGTGATTTCCACCGCAATTGTAACATTTTACGTCGTTTATTTTTCCCGTGTGTGGGCAGTTCGCTGTTAGGTGCTTTTCTGCGCATTTGACACTCGCCGGGTTCCTGTTGCAGTAATTTTTAGTGTGTCCATATTGTTGACACCTCATGCATTGTGGTATGTCTTTTTTGTGCCTGGGTGGCTCGACTGTGATTAGTGTGTTTATGATTTTTTTAATATCGAAAGTTTCCTTGTTGTTATTTTTAGGTTCTAATTCTATTAAGAATAGCGGTAGTGGTTGCTTCGTATCGTACCTTGTAATATTGTTTATAGTTCTTGTTTGGTGGCCCATCTTTGCTAATTCGTCACTTAGTTTTTTTGTGTTAATTTTTGGGTGCAGTCCTCTTATAAGTACTTTGTAGCTCCTTTCCGTTTTGAGCTGGTATGTGTGGTATATGGCATTTTTTCCCTTAATTCTTTTATAACTTTTCTGTAATTTTCTGGTGTGTTTGTTTGGATTTTTATTTGTTCTAGTTTTGTTTGTTTTATTGTGTAACTATCCTTTCCAATAATATTGTTAGGTTGATCGATAAGCGGGTCTATTATTTGCGCCTCAACAAACATTGGTGGTGGTTTTGTGATGTGTGTTAATTGTGTTGTGGTGTTGCTTGTTGGGTCGTCGTCTGATTCTTCTGTTAGCGAGCTGAAGGAGTTTCTTAGCGGTAATTCTTGCAGCCATCGCTGCTTTTCCATATCTAGGTTGGCAGTTATTTTTCTTTTTTTGTTATAGCTGGCTACCTTCCAGCTTTCGTCCTGTTGAGTTGTTGCTTTGTTGTTTTCCATGTCAACTTCTATTGTGGCTGAGCAGTCCTGTCCTTGGTTTGTTGGTTGACTTGTTTTTAATGTATCTGTTGTTTTGTGTATGTAATATTGATCTTGTTTGTTTATAATTCTTATCGGTGGAATATTTTCCATAGTTGGTTTGCTAGTCTTCTTGATATAGGACACGGGTTTCCACCGCTTGTCTATAGGCGTAACCGTTTGTAGTTTTCTTTTCCCCACTTGCCGCACTTTCTCCGGAGCACTGTTTCACACGCCCGTTTAGCTCGGGCAGAACTGTCCCCCATAGTTGGATTCCGTAGATCCAGACAGGTTTTATTACGGTCTAGTAGAGGGTAATTTTATTCTGTATGTTTAGTTTGGAGGGTCGACCCGTGAGCCAATAGATTTTTTTTAATTTGTCCTTTAGTTGCTTCGTTTTATCTGAGATGTGTTTTTTCCAGGTTAGTCTCTTACCCAGGGCCATGCTCAGGTATCTGGCTGAGTCCTTGCTAGGAATTATTGTGTTGTTGATGGTGACCTGGGGGCAGGTTTGTTTTTGGAGCGTGAAGGTTACATGTGAGGATTTTTTTTCGTTAATTTTGAAGCCCCATTTATGAAACCACTTTTCCATGGAGTCGAGACATCGCTGGAGAGTGGATAAGGCAATTACCGGGTCTGCGTGGGTAGCTAATAGCGCTGTGTCGTCAGCAAATGTTGCTATTGTTATCTCGTTTGATATAGGTAATTCGGCAGTGTAGGTGGAGAACAATAGGGGTCCGAGGACACTACCTTGGGGTATGCCAGATTTTATTGGGAATGTTGTGGAAGAGGTGTCTAAGCATTTAACCATGAATTGTCTATTGGTTAGGTAGGATTTTAGGATGGAGTAGTAGGGGTGTGGTAGGATTAAGTTTCTATAGTAGCTCTTCATGCCATACTTTGTCGAATGCCTGTTGGATGTCTAGGAATACCGCTGTGCAATATTTGTTCTTTTCTAGGGTTTGACTGATCGTATGGGTCATGCGATGGATTTGCTCTACTGTTGAATGTTGTTTCCGAAAGCCGAGTTGGTGATCTGGGAGTGTTTTCAAGTCCTCTAGGAGTGGAAGGAGTCGATTCGTGAGCATCTTCTCGAATAGTTTAGACAGGGTAGGTAAAAGACTGAGTGGGCGATAGGAGCTAGTTTCATATATCGGTTTTCCGGGTTTAGGGACGAGAGAAATCAGTGAGATTTTCCAGGCCTTAGGAAAGCATTCAAGGCGAAGAATAGCGTTAAAAATCGATGTGATTAGTGTAATCCCTTTTATGGGAAATTCCTTGATTGCTTTATTGCCTATTAGGTCGTGCCGTGCTGTTTTCTTGGGATTTAGACGACTGATTGATTCTATAATCTCTGCAGAAGTGAAGGGTTCAATAGGAGGAGATATTTGGAAGGGAGTGTGCAGGTATTTAGTAACGCCCGCGGCAGCTTTGGAGGAATGGGGTTTGAATACTTTAGACAAATATTTAGCAAACAGATTGGCTTTTTCTATAGGGCTACGCGCCCATCCACCTTACGGACGGCGGATTGGAGGGATTATTTGTGGGGGGCGCATGAGTTTCCTGGAAGCCTTCCATAGTGAGTAGTTGGAGTCAGCTGTGGGGAACAAACTGGCAAGATATTTGTGAAAACAGTCATTTTTGTAATTTTTGATGATTTTGGATAGCTTTCTAGTTGCGTTGTTTAGTTTGCATTTGTCATCCGGTGTTCTATGGGACTGCCATACTCTTCTTAGTTTACGTTTTTCTGCTATTTTTTTTAATATGTATTGGGGATATTCTTGTTTGCTGATGGACGTCTTTGTCGGTGTGGAGAGGCGGATGGCGTTTATTATGCTCGTGTTTAAGTATTCCGTGGCTGCTTCAATTCCTTCCTTAGTTTTTAGTGAGGTTAAGGCTGAAGTTGAGTGATTAAAGACTTCACTAAAGAGCTGCCAGTTGGTGTGTTGGTTGTGAACGGAGCCATTTGGTGTATTCTCAATGATTGTTGAACTGACTGTTGCTATCACGGGGGAATGATCAGAGGAGAGATCAGCCGAGGAGTTGATTTGGACGTGTCTTGATGAGATATTTTTAGTTACGAAGAAGTCAAGAAGGTCGGGTATTTTGTTAGTGTCGGTGGGCCAGTATATGGGTTGGTATGTGGTGAGGTAGTTGAGGTTGTTGGTTGTTATACCTATTACTGTAACCAGTCTGCTGCCCCATTTAGTGTGCTTGGCGTTATAGTCTCCTCCAGCTATGAATCTATCGCCCAGGGTGTCCAGGAAGTTATCAAAGTCTTCTTTGGCGATGGAGTGTCTGGGAGGGCAGTATACTGCTGAAGTGGTGATTGTACCATGACAGTCTTCTATTGCTACGTTTGTTGCTTGGAGGTAGTCTTCCTGGAATGATGGAAGTTCGTAGTGCTTAATACTTGTTTTGATTATGATTCCGGTGCCACCGTGGGCCTTTCCGCTGGGGTGTTGGGTATGGTAGAATTTGTAACCATTTATTTTCAAATAGTTTTTGTCGGTGAAGTGGGTTTTCGATACGAGCATTACGTCGATTTGCTGGTGTTTTAAGAAGAGTTCTAGTTCAAGTTTGTGTTGCGCTAGACCGTTGGCGTTCCAGAGTGCTATGCGCCTTGGTTTTATTTTACGTCGGGGCGTACTAATTTATTCATGATGAGTGTTAGTAGCGATAGCAAATTATTTATTTGCTCTGATTGTTTCTCTATTAGCTTTTCAAGCCTAGAGACGTTGTCTGTGTTTGGTGAATTGGGAACACTATTTTGAGAAAGGTCCCTGTGGCTATTCGGATTATTTTGGATTCCTTGTACTGCTCGGGCATAGGAGGTTGAGGTGGTGGTGAATTTAGGAGGACTGGGTGTTTGATTGGTTAAGGGGATTGAGGTAGTCGTGAATTTCGGCGGGCTGGGTGTTTGGTTGGATACCTCTTTTGCTCTGAGTTTAGGGTACTGTTTTGTATACAGGATTTTGTAGGCTGAGCAGCCTTTGTAGTTGGCAGGATGGTCACCTTGACAGTGGATGCACTTCGCTGGGGTTTCCGGTGATTTACTGCACTGGTCAGTGAGCTGTGTACCTGTGCATTTAACGCAGCGGACAAACACTCACCTCACTAAAGAAATAAATCAATCAAATTCGAAGATGGTATCTCACTGGGGGTAGCCACCCACATGTTATATTAATATACCACTAAGCTATAATATTTTACCAAATGCCCTACTGGACAAATTGTAAAATTTAAATGAATAAATAAATAAAAAAAACCACTGTTTGAATGCCTTTTTTCCTCTATGAGCGCTTCTTTGCAGTATTTTCCTTTCATAAACTTTGTCATCTTCCTTCTCATCTCTCTTTTCCTTTCTTTCCACTCTTTGTCGTACCACGCTTTCTCTCCCATGCTCTTCTGTTTTTTACCTCTTTTACATTACCTCTACTGTTCTCCCATTGCAGGTCCAGTCCTTATATTCCTCCAAGTATTTTTCCACACTTTCGTTTGTTCATTCCCTCTTCTCCTTCTTTTCTTCTTCTTTTTCCTCATTTGCTTGTAGTTCCGGCCCCTCTATTTCTATCTCTAACGGCATGTAGTCTGACTCTGTTTGTTACATTGGGCGACCCTCTACCTAGACCAGGTCATACACCGCGGGCCAGACGGGAACCAGATGTCCGCTCATCCTTGTTGCGTACCCTCAATAGTTTTAAGAACTCATCGTAAATCCCAGTAATTTGCTAGCTAAGGTCCTTCAGACTCAAGAAATATCTCTTTTCGTTTCTAAAGACTACTACAGATTGTCTACTACAGCTTGACAAGGGAAAGATTGTTTTTCTCACGTACGATGCTTCCTACTAGCAACTTTCTATCGAGGGCGGCTAAGACCCTTTCTAGTCCACCAACCTTCGTTTATCCAATCAGAAGCAATGTATACTGCCCTCACTTTCCTGACCAAAAATGTCATGAACAAATCCGATGGTCCCGTGCGCTAGACACACCCATCGCTAGTTTTCCTTCGACACAGCATCGTCACTCAACTTACTTCTTCTACACCGCTAGAAAAGTCACCTACCCCTTCTACACCGCTAGAAGGATCAACTTATAACGTCGAAGTCTAATGTATAATCTAACGTCTAAGTCTAAGCACGAATATTCACTTCCTCTATTAAGTATCCTCTAATGCTACGTCCACTAACATACTAAACTCAACTATAAGAGCCTTGCTCTATTGTGCATCTATCTTATCTTCGTGCAACAAAGTGTCATCTAGGAATTATATCTACTCAACAATGTAACTTAAGTGTTGGAAATAAAAACTTTATAATTATGTGAATCACAGTGTTATACTAATTGAATCACCCCTATTATCTTAACGGAAATCAGGGGATCGATCAACTCGTGGTGTCGGTTATTATAATCGTAACGGGAATTTACGTCTCTCCTCGCGATTGCGTCTCCGCGCGATTAGTCGAAAATACACTGTTCTTTTTCCTACTTTCATGCTAATTATCTCTCCTGTCGCTTCCTGGTTGCCAATCACAAAATGTATCACTGAGTTTCCTCTCTCCCCAATATATGTCCACTCCTTCCCTTCTTTATCTCTTTCATTTACTATCATCCAGCCTCTCTCATCCAGGTACTTTAGTAGAGTTCCTCCTTCCATATTTATTGTTTTGTCCTTTAATCGCCTATTTTTTTCTTTCCCTAAATCCTCGTTTATCGGCCCTCCCTCTTCTCCTGTTCTTGCATTCCAGTCTCCGCCGATGATCATCACTTCTTCTTCTCTTCCGTCTACTCTTTCCTCTATTTCTTTCCATGTCCCTTTTGTGTCTTGATTATAAACTGCCATTACCCTATACGTCTTATCATTGTATACTATTTTTCTTTCCACTATATTATCACTTATTTCTTTGTATTCTATTTCTCTCAGTTCCTTATTTATATCCGTTATTATTTCCCTCTTTGCTCTTCCTTTTTTCCTTACTCTCATTGCTGCCCTGCATTTCCAGTCGAATTTTTTGGGTAGTCTATATTTTAGTTTTTCCCTAACCCCAAAGTTTCCGTGAGTCCGATCACGTCGAATGTCTTCAGATATTCCCACACCTCTTTGTTCTTACTTGTTGAGGTTATTCGATGTGTAAACAGAGAAAACACGTGGATAAATTGTAAGGTAGAAAATATATTTAAATAGAAGTGTAATAAGTAAGAATACAATTTGAGCTGGTCCAGATCCGCACGCTGGCTGTGTTACCCAATAACTGAAAAACCCCGAAGCCAACGTCGCCTGTCTACTGTTTATGGCCTGACTTCGTCGCAGTCTTTTGTCTACGCGCTGTCGATGGCTTCAGTGCTTGAGAAAACTAAAAAGACCAGATGTAGAGTTTTCTTAGAAGTGGTAACCACTTCAATATTACTTGCTAGCCTTTCTACATTCCAGAAGCACATTTTTATCCCCTTTGTAGTCCCCCCTTTTTCCTCTTTTTTCATTTTTCTTCCCTGCTTTTCTTCTCTGCTCATTTTCGTTCCACCTGTACCATTTTTTTTTCTATCTTTAGTTTCTTATATCCAATCTTTACATATTCGCCATTTTCCCTTCTTACTCTGGCTATTCTTCTTATTTGTTGCTGTACCTCCCTTCCTTTTCTTGTCAGGTCGTCATCTATGTATATCCCCTTTTCCAATTTGCTTTTCTCCTTCATTGCCCTTATTTTTTCCTCTATTGATTTCATTGTCGCCATTTTTACTGTGTTTTTGTCCCCCACCCTTATCATATGTGTTCTTTCTACTTTTGCCCCTATTTTCATTTTTCCTGTTATGAACTCCTCTCATGTTGTAATCATCTTACTCGAAGAATAGGGTTTGCGTGTGGCGAGCCACGGGACAGAAACCGTTGGAATGATTACTCTCGAGTGCCGCTGCAACTATTTCTTTTTAAGAAGAGCTATACAATTACTCTATACCTTTATTAGGTAAAAACGTTCATCCCATGACCGCGGCTACGTTCGGTGACTGGTTGTCGTCTCAGGCCAAAGCTCATTATCACAAATCTCGAACGAATATAATTGGATTGAATGACAACAATTGCTTAATTACGGCTATGGTGGAATCTAGATTAGAGTATTAAGGGGTTTTCCCAAAATTCCAAAGGGAAGGCTTCGGTGTCCTTTCATCTCCGACATATATAACGTAATACGTAATACTGTGTTACATAATAGGTTATAACGTTATAGTATGTAACGTAATACTACATCACGTAATATTATATAAGGTAATACGTTAGGATGCTATACTATATAACGCAATACTATATATCTTAATAAGTTTTAATGCTATATTATGTAACGTAATACGTTATAACGTAATACTATATAACGTAGTGCTATATGTCATTGTTAGGTAAATGATACATTTACACTGTGCATGTGAATGTGTCAGAAGGCGTCCAGGCCTGAGTTTAGACAAAAGGCGAATGGAAACCGTTAGAAGAATCTGGTGGAGTCGGTTGACAACAAGCGTGCGTGTAAGAAGGTTATCCAGATCTTCAGAGTGTAATGTATATGTATAGCTGTTGTGTGTGAAATAAAATAAACTATTTGTATTTCCGTATCCACTCCACCCTTAAAAGACACAATAATATATAACGTAATAGTATACAACGTATTACTATATGAAGTAATACTATGCAACGTAATACTATATCGTAATACTATATAACGTTATACTATGTAACGTAATAGTCTATGTTACGTCGCGTAACACTCTACCTAGCCCAGGCCACACACCGCGGGCAAGATGGCAATCAGATGTCTTCGGATACTCACTGCGTACCCTCAATAGTCTCAAGTATCGGCCATAAATCTCAGGAATTTCTTAGTAGAGTTCCTTCAAACCAAACAAACGTCTGTTTCCGAAGCATTTCTAAAGACCATTGTCTACTACGGCTAGACAAGGGAAAGTTGGTTTTTCTCACGTATGATGCAACTTTCCTCCCACTAACCACTTTCTCTCGAGGGCGCTTAAGACCCTTCGTTTAACCAATTAACAATGAAGCCTATTTCCCTCACTCTCTTAACTAAAATCGTCACCAACAAATCCGATGGGCCCGCGCGCTAGACACACCCAACCTTAGCTTTCCTTCGCCACAGCATCGTCTCCGAACATCACTGATTTTACATCCTTCGAACGGTCAACATCCTTCGACCGGGTATACGCACCCGTAGATCAGTCACTCACTCATCTCGTACATACGCACCAGCGTAACTGTCTTCGTTATAAGTTGTTAGAATAAACGGTGAAATATAACTTACTATACTGTGTCATATTCATTCAACCACCTCTGTTATCTTAACCGAAACAGGAGAGCGACTACTTCGCGGCGTCGATTAACCGAATCGTAGCGAGAATTTACGCCTCTCGTTGACGCGTTTTCCTCGCGACCGCGTCTCTCCGCGAACGGTCGTAACAGTCTATAACGTAATAGTATATAACGTAATACTATATAATGTGATATTATTTAACGTAACAATATATAAAGTACTACTGTATATCGCAATACTAAATAACATTTTACTACGTATCGCAATACAATATTACGCAATACGTTATGCTGCCATACAATATAACGTAAAACGTTGAAACCCTATACTACTGTTACGGTTCGTTTGGCTCGTTTTGGTTGTGTTGCCGTTAATTTTTGAATTCAGATTAAATTGTAGTGTTGTCTGTTATTTAATGCGATTGGCAATTAAACTCCACGTTTCGGCTAACCTGCCACGCCCAGGAGTACCGGCACGGGAGAGGATTAAAGTTGGTGAAAATAAATGTTCGCTTAATCCCATTATATTATTAGACAAATATTCTTGACAAAAATAAATGTTTATTCGTATTCTAATTTGATATTGACAGAATTGTCGTTGAAATTTCGAATACTCGAAGTTACAATCGTTCGCAATACGTTTTCACTCTTATTAATTACAAGATTTTAATTTGATAGATTTTCAATAATTTACAAATTGACAAATGCAAACACGTCGATTAACAAGACTGACAAGAACTGGGAACTAATCACACAGAACTGAGGAACTAACTACACTGAACTAAGGAATTATCTCTCTTCTTCTATGTCGCTACGCTTATTTATATTTAGGTCTACCGGGGTTGTGAGGCTCGAATTTGGTTTCTATACAAATTGTTAAAATTTATTTAAATTTCAAATTGGAACCGCTCTCTCGCGCTATGGGTAGCTTCAGTCTACGTTACGGCGCGTGCGCGTGTTATATACGTTATATAACATAACGTTATATGGTATAACGTTATAACGTATTACGTCATATAGTATAGCGTTATATGGTATAACGTTGTATGGTATAACGTTATAACGTATTACGTTATATAGTATAGCGTTATATGGTATAACGTTATATGGTATAACGTTATAACGTATTACGTTATATGGTATAACGTTATAACGTATTACGTTATATAGTATAACGTTATATCGTATTAGATTATATAGTATAACATTATATAAATTATCGTTATTTCGTATAGCGTTATAACGTATTACATTATACGGTATACCGTTCAAACGTATTACGTTATATATCATAACGTTATATGGTATGTTATAACGTATTACGTTACATAACGTAACGATATATGGTATAACGTTAAATGGTATAACATTAAAACGTAATACGTTATATTTTATAACATTGTAACGTAATACGTTATATGGTATAACTCTATAACGTATTACGTTATATGGTATAACGTTATAACGTATTAAGTTATATAACATAACGTAATGTGGTATAAGGTTTTAACGTTATAAGTTATTTCGTTATATAGTATAACGTTATATAAGTTATCACGTAATATAGTATAATGTTAAAGCGTATTACGTTTTATAATATAACGTTATATGGTATAACGTTATAACGTATTACGTTGTATGGTATAACGCTAAAACGTATTACGTTATATATCATAATGTTATACGGTATAACATTATAACGTAATACGTTATATCTTATAACGTTATAATGCATTACGTTATATAACATAACGCTATAATGAACTACGTTTTGTAGTATAGCATTATATAGCATAACGTTGTAATGTATTACGTTATATAGTACAACGTTATAACGCTGCTATTGGTGATATGTCTACAATCAGATGTGCTTTCTACTCCACATACTCTACTCCAATACAGCGCACATCAGCCGGATTTCGCTGTGTCAACTCTGTGCCCTGAAATATCCAGCGTAATTACTGTTTAGCTGATTCTGTATTTGATATTCAATTCAACGTATTTCAGCAGCAATTGGTGACATGTCGACAATTCGATGCGCGTTATACTCCACATTTGCTGCCGAATACTGCTCGTATCAAGCGGTTTACGCAATGTCAACTCTGCGTCCTGTAAAATCCAGCGTATTTGCTGTTGTCGAAAACCCGCTGACGTGCACTATATTTGGCCGCAAATGTGGAATATAACGCGCATCGAATTGTCGACATATCAAAAATAGCAACTGAGTTACGTTCAATAGAATATTTAAGACAGAATGTGTTATACAGTAACTACGTTGAATTTGGCAGGGTCCTGAGTTGACATGACGCAGACCGGCCGATGTGCACCGTATTTGGGAGCGAATTTGGAGTATAAGGCGCATTGAGTTGTCGATACATCTGCAATAGAAATGGAGATACCTTGAAGTGAATATTGAAGGCCTTATATGCAGAACTGCCATAACATTGAATTAGACCTCGACCCGAGTTGACGTAATGTAAAGAGGAGCACGTGCGCTGTATTTGGCAACAAATGTGCAGTATAATGCACATCGAATTGTCGACCTGTCACCAATAGCAGCCGATATACTTTCCATTGAATATTTAAGACAGAATTTGCTAACCTGCTGGATTTGGCAGGGACCAGATTAAACATAGCGTTAACCTTGTGATGCGCGCTGCATTCTTCAGTAAATGTGGAGTATAGCGCGCTTTGAATTGTCGACATATCAATAAAGCTGCCGAGATACGTTCTATTGAATATCGGCGACCGTATGTGCAGAACTGCAATAACATTGGATTTGGCAGGGACCAGAGTTGACATAGCGCAAAACAGGAGTACATGCGCTGTATTAGGCAGTCAATGTGGAGTATAATGCCCATGGAGATGTCGACATATGACCAATAGCAGCCGAGATACGTTCCATTGAATATACCGGAGATGAAAAGACATCGAAGCCTCCCTTTTGGAACTTCGTGATAATCCCCTACCACCGTAATCTAGATTCTATTGTGGCGGATGAAAAGAAAGTTGAGTGTGTTTCGTCCCGGGACTACCGATGGACTCGTCAGTAAGGCTATGCCAGGTAGTCCGATCCGCTAGATTGGAGACAGCGGTAGATTGATACCGATCCGCCACACTATCATAGGCGTAATTAAACAATTGCCGTCTTTCTATCCGATTATATTTGTTCGAGATTTGTGATAATGAGCTTGGGCTCGAGGCGACAGCCAGTTGCCGAACGTAGCCGCGGTCACGGGATGAACGCTTTGCCTAACAAAGGTATGGAGTAATTCTATAGCTCTCCTTAAAAGAAATATTTGTAGCGACACGCGACAATAAACATTCCAACGGTTTCTGTCCCGTGACTCGCCACACGCAGATCCTTTTCTTCGGATATGATAGTTACCAGATACCGACGCGTCTCCACAGTAAGTGATCAGCTAGCCTGAGGGCCTTTGTAAACGCTAAGATCTAGTTACCTAAAGTCCTTCAAACAGACAAACAGTCTTTGTCCCAACTACGGGAAGATAGGGCAGATCTATTTCTTTCAACGAACGAGGTCTCCCAATAGCAACTTTCCCTCGAAGGCGGCCAGCATCTTTTTCTAACTACCGTTATGCAGATTCACGAATTAGCAGCAACGTCAATTTCCCTTACATTCCAAACGAAGGCTATCCCCGACGAATCCCATGATCTCGTGTTCTTAGACACACCCCATCATAGTTTTCCTCTGTGGCATCGTCGGGACGGAAGCCATTCTTTCTTGCGGTTCCATCGACGAATAGAGTAACACCTTACGATCAGTGAATATTACGCGTCCGACTTAGATTTTGTGAGCACGTTCATCTATCATCACGTCGACCGCGGATTCGTTATAGAACCTAGTATCATTGTCATTAGTTTCTCGAGTATCTAATTACCACGATTACTTGTCCAGTTCTATGATAATCATACTTGCACTAGTTAATGTCTTTCATATTGCATGACGAAAACGTGTACCCCAAATGAAGATTCGTTTCACGCCCCTAACCCTAATTCTAATGTAAACCCGACAAATATTTGTCGAGTCAACGTCCGAATCTGGGCCCGAGTCGTCCTCGTGGCGGGGGCTTGGGACAGGTAAGGATTCTTCACTGAAGCTATCCATGTTTTTTTTTACACTGAAGTTATTTTTATTGACACACACAAAATTGTTACAGAGTTGACACAAACTCACAATGATCACACACTCGCGACGCTAGTAACCATGGTCTTCGGTTCGATAACGAATCCGCGGACAACGGGATGGTAGTCGTACGCACTCACAAATATCTAAGTCGGATTCTGTGTTAATATTCACTGACCGTAAGGCGTTAATCGTTTTGTCGATGAGATCGCAAGGGAGAATGACTTTCCGTCCCGGTGATACCTCAGAGGAAAACTATGACGGGGTGTGTCTAAGGACACGAGATCATCGGATTCGTCGGGGATATCCTACGTTCGGAAAGTAAGGGAAATTGACGTTGCTGCTAATTGGCCAATCTTCATATCGGTAGTTAGAAAAGGATGCTAGCCACCCTCGAGGGAAGGTTGCTAGTGGGAGACAACGTTCGTGGAAAAATAGGTCTCTCCTGTCTTCCTGTAACTGGGACAAAGACTGTTTATCTGTTGAAGGATTTTAGGTAACTAGATATTAGTGTTTATAGATGTCCTCGGGCTAGCCGATCACGTACTCCGGAGACGCGTCGGCATCTGGTAAACATCCTGCCCGGAGAATAGGATCTGCGTGTGGCGAGCTACGGGACAGAAACGGTTGGAATGTTTACTGCCACGTGCCGCTACAAATCTTTCTTTTAAGGAGAGCGATAGGGTTATTCAATGCCTTTGTTAGACGGAGAATTCATCCCGTTGACCGCGGCTACGTTCGGCGACTAATTG
>NW_022884339.1:0-68579 GCF_011952255.1 Bombus vosnesenskii
AGAGTGCAAAGTGATCGGTGTGCCTCAACCGATTCTCAAATGGTACAAGGATGGCGTCGAGTTAAAGCCAGGAGATATTCACAGGATCATTTCTGGACAAGATGGCACCTGTTGTTTGGGCACTTACACCTGCGAAGCGACAAATTGCATGGGAACTGTCAGCAGTTCAGCGTCCCTTCTTGGCTTCGAAGGTATCCTAATTATTGTAATTGAGGATCGTTTATCAGATCGGATGAAATGTTTACGCGTAACCGTTTCGTAAATTGAGACGCGTAAACGGCATAATTTGTAAGTTGGTTTGTCGAGGTACTACAGATGCTTTAAAGAAATTTATCTTAAAGAAATTTACCTTAAAGAAATTTACTTTAAAGAAATTTACCTTAAAGAAATTTACTTTAAAGAAATTTACTTTAAAAAAATTTACGTTAAAGAAATTTACTTTAAAGAAATTTACTGTATACGACAAAGTTCTACTATTAATAGAAAGAGCGAATATCATATGGCTGGAAATATTTCAATTTCATAATAGTTTATAAAATTGTAGGATCTAAACGAAGAATAAAATGTTCGCGTTGATGCACAGTTAGGCAACGTTATAAATAATTTTAGTGTATTTTTAGCGACAGTAAATTTTTTATAACTATGAAACATCCACTAAGTATGTTGCAAATCCAGCAAATATATGTTTCATAGATAAACTCCCGGTTCAAAAAGAAGCGAAAGAACCACTGTCACCAAACGGTCACGAACTCGCCAGGAACTTGTCACTTTCAACGATTCACGAAGAAAGAACGTCCCAGTTATACGATACACCACAAACCGATCATTCCGTCACGTTAGACGATCGAGGAGAAGTATCCTTCAGTTTCGATGGTAAAGAGGTTTCCGTTAGCTTATACGAAACACCTGATCTCACCGAGGAAGAAGCTCTTCAGATCGTTGAGATGTACGCTGATCAATTATCCGAACACGTAACAGGTAAACTTTTATACTATGTGAAGTATAATCATCAAATATTTTATTACTACCGTGATATAACAAAAGATATAGGACGTACCTGGAGGAAAAGGGTAGACTTTTATCTATTATAAATATAATTATGCGTATTACTCCATTTGTATGTTATTATTTTATGATTGTTTTATTATACGATGCCTTGTGACTCTGTTTTATTTTTCTATTTTTCGTTGAATATTAGCTGCAATACTTCTCCTTTTTTATCTTCCGCGGTGCAAACTGTAAATCGCCTAAACAAATATCGCAAACCAAGGAGTGTAGAAAATTTCGTAAAATTCATTACAGAAACTTTGTCTATCGGAATTAAATTAAATAAAGTGAATATTATGCTTGTTGTGTTATTATATCCAATTATGTTAGACATTAAATTTAAACAATTGGCAAACCAAATAGAGTATGTTATATATTTATTTATGAATTATATAACGCTTATTTAACGTTTTTTTTAAACTTTTGCGTCTTTTAAATTCTCACGAAAACCGATAAGAAAGCTAACAATAAACTAATGACAAAAGAGGCTAACAGGAACTAACGATAAAAGACCGGCAAGATGAAATCTTCAAAACTAACAAAATTATAATCTTCAAGACTTCGCTCCCTATGTTTTATAGAGCACAACGTGATCGAACTGCCGCCAATGCGATTCGTTAAGGAGTCTTCGAATTCCGGAAACCTGTTAATGGAAGCAGTGGTGATCGACGTGTCTCCGGATTATTTCGTCAGCGCTGAAGATGGCGACGATCTTCGTACAGAAGCCGACTTCGAGGACGTATCGATCATGGACGACGTAACCCGTGTCTTTTCCTCCCCGGATCAAGACTCTCGCAGTTCTTTAAAACGATCTGCCAGGTATAGCCTGGAAGAAGATGACAAACCACCGACGAGACCTCCGAGAAAAAAATCGAGCTCCTCGTCCAAAAGTGAAAAGAGCGAGAAGAGCCACAAAATGGAATCAGAAAGCTTTCACAGCGCTCAAAAAGACGAACCATTTTCACCGGTGTCTCCAATGTCACCGGTTTCCTCGTTGAAACAAGACGACAGCGACACTTTCGCTGATGCGCTGTCTTCAGCAAGGCTTTCCATTTCAGAGAATCAAGTTCAAAGATTGTACGAGGACGGACGAGAAAGGAAACGCAGTCTGAGCGCAGAGAAAACAGCTGGCTCGAGCATAGACGATGGAATAGGCGGAGATTCTTCCTTCGATTCCGTCACCGGTGCCCCAAAGAAGAAAAAACACCGAAAGAAGAAGCATAAAAGAGAAAAAGGTAGCTCGGAAGAGTCGTCCATTGGCAGCGAAATCGATGGAAAACGAAGAAAAAGTGGGTCAACAGGCGCCAATACCGAGATGCTTCAACGTATAGAGTCTATAAACAAGACCGAAGAACCATACGTAGAAGACGTGGCTGATAAATCTAGCGAGAAGAAACAGACGACCAGTGAATCTGAAAAATCATTATCGAAAAGTAACAAGGAAAGATTGTTGGACAATATGAGGAGGCTGAAAGAACCTGTTTTTATCGTTAGAGACACTTTAGTGAGCATCGACAATCTGGAAACTAAATTGAACGCTGGTAGCGAAGAAGAGTGTAAGATGATCGTGACGAAGAACGTTATCAAACCTATTCAAAACTTATGCGAAGAAGTGTCTTCTATAGAGTCAAAGGCATTGAAGAACGCGGGCGATAGATCTTTGAATCAAACCATTCGAATTTCTTTATTGGAAGCTATCGGTGGTCCGACAGAAGAGCTTCTTCGTGGAATGGAATTAATAGAACGTCAGGAAAACGTGAAAAATCGTAAGATGGATTTAATTGCGATTTTGGAAAGCCTGACGGACCCAGTGGATGAGATTCTTATGGGAATCACGAAGCTCGAACATGAGCTAACTGGACGAGCAAAGGGCGAGAGACCGATCGCTTTAATCAGGATGATTTCTGCAGTTTCTAAGCTCGATGAAAACGTCAGGAATGTTTTAACTGTGGATAAACGAACTACAAGATTGGTAGCGAGCTTGGAGGATATTCTCAATACTTTGGATCTCTTTTTGAGCGACGTTTCCGTGGATCCAACTAAAGGAACGATAGAAACTGTGGATACGGTAGTCGTTGAATCTCTTTCGAAGTCTATAGAAGACATGGCGCGAGCTCTCAATAGGTTTTCCAGCATCGAAGCAAAAGCAGACGGTGCTTCTAAAATTGCAGAAGAACTTATTCCTCCAACGCGCGAATTAAAAGCAAAATTAGATACGTTAAAGTCTGCCTTGGAGACTTACGAAACGAGGGGCATCTTATCCGAGCATCGAACGAAATTGATCGAGTCTCTTCAAGAATCCGCTGAACAAACAATCGTTGAAAGTCAAAGAGTAAAAGACAAGAAACCAATGGAAGATCATAAAAGGATAGTCGAAGAGCCTAAGGAAGATATTCTGAAGGAAGTGAGATTGAGCCTTCAGGAAACGTTGAAAACGTACGAAAACATTGCTGATACTCTGGATCCTCGACTCTGCTCCATTTTCGACCGAATTGACGAGATGTACAGAAGACTGAGGACACCACAAAGACGAGAAATTGGCCTGGAATCTCTAACAAATCTCGAAGGTCCTTTGTATTCTCTTCAGTGCGCTTTAACCTCGATTTCCACCGCGGAGAATTCTGAAACGATATCAAAACTCCTGGAACCTGCCATTTCTCAGTTGAAATCAACAATAACTAATTTGAACGAGAATTCTTTGCAGTATATATTGGAAATGGTTAATAACATCGAGCGGATTATTTATAAAACGGACAGCGAATTGGAAGAAAGTACATCTTCGAAATCGATACAGGAACAGCCTCACAATTTGACAGATAGAGTCCTGGATCCTTTAATAGATGTTCAAGCAGCTTTAAGCACTGCTCTACAAAATATAGAAGACGTCGAATCTGTTACAAACGGAGCAGCTAGTTCTCAAAAATTATTAGCTTCTTCCGAAATAGCTGTTTGTCTCGTAGAGCTCAGACAATATATATCTGACGCGGTTCATACAGCAATGACCTTGAGGGAAGATGAAACGATAAATAGCTTGATAGATCTGAAGGAACCATTGCTGGATCTTCAAACGGCTCTTGTTTCCAAAGGAAGGACTTTCCAGGAGCTTCCAGTGATTCGTAAAATGTCGATCCCAGTAGAAAAGCTGAAGATCGTTGTATCGAAAGCATTAAAACACTCCGCGTCACAAGAAGATATCAATTCGATGAAAGATCTTTGGAAAATGATAGAAGAGATTGAAACTCAATTACCAAAGACAATATCTCAATTAGTGGAGGCTGAAGAAGCGACAAAACATATTTTGGACAGTTTGAACGTCGATCAGAATCTCAGTAATATTCACTTTGCTTTGTCTTCGACGTTAGAAAGGCAAGAAAAGAGCTATCCTAATTATACCTCGTGTCTAACAATATCTGTAGAAGATCTAAGACAGAATATTGGATCTTCAGCGGTAGCGATTGCTAATTTAAAGAATCCAGTGGACGAACAGATTGTAGAACAGGTTTCTTTATTAAAAGAATGTCTGTTGAGTCTGCAGAGATCTTTATTGACCCAAGAACATGAACCTGAAGAGGAGCAAATTTTAAAAGATTTAATAAATCCAATCGAGAAATTGAAGAGACTGGTTCAAACTATGGTAAACACCGACGCAAGAACAGACGTAATTCTTCCAGTTTTGGAATTACTCGAAGAAATAGAGAAAGACACGCCATTAATTGCAAGGGAGACATCAAAAAAGAAAGCTAAAAGAGAAGCAGAAAAATTAATTCCGAAAAAGGAAGAACCAAAGAAACAGAAAGATCAGTCGTTTGGTTTAGCAGATAGGATCTCTCGATCCTTATATCCTATGAAACATTGGTTATCAAACACATCTGAAGAAAGCACGAAGGACGAAGAAGAATCTGCTTTAAGTTCAACCATCGACGAATTGAAGAAAGACGTAAACAAAATTGCTATTGAAACATCGTATTCTGAACCTCCAAGTGACGAAAATTTGATAGAGGCATTGGTAGATCTTCGTGAACCTTTAACAAGGTTACGAAATGCTATATCGATGTACCACGAACCAGCAGATTTGACAACTTTGGAGGAATTGGGCAGACCAATGAAGTATCTCCTGCAGACTATCATGGACATTCTTAAAGACCACCCTGAAGAAGAAACACTTCGACCTATAGTGGATATCGTGGAAGAAATTGAAAATCAGATACCTATTTCTATCAAAGAGGCTCTTTACAGGAAAGAATTGAAAGAAATGGTACAATCAATGACTCAAGAGAAGATGGTGGAAGCAACGACGTCTCAAGAAACCATTCAAGAAGAGTCCATTCCTCAGGAGACTATTCTTCCAGAAAGAGAAGAAATTACAGCACACGTTTCTCAAGAAACCATTCCTGAGGCAACTCTAATGGAAAGTACTACGATATTGCTTGAAACGCAGTTTACTGAATCGATAGCTGAACAGACTGCAGTCGAAGAAAGTTCTCAAAGAACAGAACAGTTAATTACAACGATAGAGGAATTACCAAAGGAAAAGAAAGATATGAAGAAAGCGAAGAAAGAAGAAGAAGCAAAGAGCTTGGTTGTTTCTTTGTTCAAAACGCTGGAAAGTGTTCAGATAGATATAACAGGGATTTTGGAAGATTTTGAAGAACCTACAGCTGGAACTACCATTGTTCCAGTTTCTATATTAGCTAATTCTGTGGAAGAACTTATGAAGACGATTTCTGAGATGAGAGTGACAACTGGAACCTATGGAACATCGGTTAATTCCTACGAAGAAATAGTTAGTCAGACTGTATCTGTGCTAAAGAACCTTCTCCAACCTTTGAACAATCTTCAGAAAGTTCTGCAGCAGTCACACCAGCATGGTGCCCAAGAACTATTAATCTTGAACCATTTAATTCATCCATTGAACGTGATCGAATCCGAAGTGATCAATAGTGCAATCGAGAAGCTTGATCAAAATTCTGATCTGAAGAAAAATTGTGAACCTATTTTGAATCTTCTTAGGGATATCAAAGATACGGTACCAATCGTTGTGAAAGATATTCATTCTAGGCAAGAGCTTCTTGGATTTCTTCGTGAGATCTCGAAACCTTTGGAAAATATCGAGGAACAAATGAAAATTCTTGAAGCTCAAGCTGATGTTACTCTGGAGACAGATGTAGCCAGAATTCTGGTGAAGCCTTTGGACTATTTACTAAACACAGTAAACGTGACTTCGCAAGAGCTTGAGCTCTTAGATCAGCGAAGAGAAATTATTGTTGAATTTCGAACTCTTGTTGAACCTTTAGTGGAATTTTTGAGCAGTCTTTCGGTCGTTCAAAGTAGCAGAAAAAGTTTAGTTCCAGAATCAGCTTTGTTGGACGAAAGACGAAGCGTTATTTCAAAGGCAGTCGAAGGTTTACAAAGACAAACTTCAACCATTTTGGAAAGAATTTCTAATTTAGAAGGAGCCACACTTTTTGAAGGTGCATTGAGTTCACTGAAGAATGCTACTATCTCTGTTCAACAACAAATTGGTGGGACTGATTATTCAAGAAGATCTAGCAACGAATTTACTCTTCAATATAATCTGTCGAGTTCGTTTAATCATTTGAAGAATACAATTGCAGTTTTGGATAAGAATGTGGATAAATCTGTTCATCAAGTGATTTCGAAGTCGTTAGAAGCTTTAGAGAAGCAAATTACGTTATCAGAAACACATTTCATGCAAACGTTCACTGAGCAAGCGGTAGATGAAGAAGCTATCGTTGAAGGATTTTTGTATCCGACTAATCAACTTAGGTCAGCTTTGAATGTATTAAAGGAAAAAATTAATCAGAAATCGATATCCTCTGTTTCCGTCCAGACTGTGACTCTTCTTCAGGCTCTGGCTAATTCTACGACAGAGTTGGCTTCCTCTTTGTCTCTTCATCGGGTCAGGTTAATAAGAGAACGAGCTTCTGAAGGTTCTTCGCTTGTCGAAACCTTGTCTGCTATGGTGGATGTTTTGGAGAGTGTGAACGATTCTATAAGAGAAATTGAAATGGTGGCGAATGTAGAGAAAACTATGACAGAAGAGAAAGAAGAGAATATTTCACCTGATGTCCCTATTACTATTACACAGATTGAAACTATTGTGGATGAGATTATTGAAGTTTCAAGGGAAGAAGTGGAAAGTGTGTTAACTATTGAAAAAATACCACCTGAAGAAGAACGATTGAAAATAGAGGAAATAGAATCTGAAGAGAAAATTCAGGAGCTTCGAGAACAAAAAGCAGGAAAGATTAAAGGTCCGGAAACAACGAAAGAAGAAAAGGTCGATACTTTCGAAGCAATGAAAGAGGAAACATCAAAAGCGCGTGAAACAACTGAAGAGGGAAAGATTAAAGTTGTTCAAGTAATGGGAAAAGAAAAAGTTGAAACTTTTGAAGGACCGACAGAAGGGAAAGTCGAACTTTTTGAGGACACAACAGAAGAGAAAGCTAAAGCTCTTGAGATAACTGAAGAAGGAGCAACCAAAGTTCTCCAAGTAATGGGAAAAGAAAAAGTTGAAACCCTTGAAGAAGCGACAGAAGGAAAAGTCGAACTTTTTGAGGGCACAACAGAAGAGAAAGCTAAAGCTCTTGAGGTAACTGAAGAAGGAGAAACCAAAGTTCTTCAAGTAATGGGAAAAGAAAAAGTTGAAACCCTTGAAGAAGCGACAGAAGGAAAAGTCGAACTTTTTGAAGGGACAACAGAAGAGAAAGCTAAAGCTCTTGAGGTAACAGAAGCAGAGAAGGTCAAAGTTCTTCAAGTAATGGGAAAAGAAAAAGTTGAAACCCTTGAAGAAGCGACAGAAGGAAAAGTCGAACTTTTTGAGGGCACAACAGAAGAGAAAGCTAAAGCTCTTGAGGTAACTGAAGAAGGAGAAACCAAAGTTCTTCAAGTAATGGGAAAAGAAAAAGTTGAAACTCTTGAAGGAGTGGCAGAAGGAAAAGTCGAACTTTTTGAGGGGACAACAGAAGAGAAAGCTACAGCTCTTGAGGTAACTGAAGAAGGAGAAACCAAAGTTCGCAAGTAATGGGAAAAGAAAAATTGAAACCTTGAAGGAGGGCAGAAGGAAAAGTCGAACTTTTGAGGGACAACAGAAGAGAAAGCTACAGCCTGAAGTATCTGAAGAGGAAAAGAACAAGTTCTCCGCATAATGAAAGTTGAAACCTTGAAGGACCGGACAGAGGGAAAGTCGAACTCTGAGGGGCAACAGAGGAGAAAGCTACTCTTTGAGGTAATCCTGAAGAAGGAGAAACCAAAAGTTCTCCAAGTAATGGGAAAAGAAAAAGTTGAAACCTTGAAGGTGACAGAAGAAAAGTCGAACTTTGAGGGACAACAGAAGGGAAAGCTAAAGCTCTTGAGGTAACAGAAGCAGAGAAGGTCAAAGTTCTTCAAGTAATGGGAAAAGAAAAAGTTGAAACCCTTGAAGAAGCGACAGAAGGGAAAGTCGAACTTTTTGAGGACACAACAGAAGAGAAAGCTAAAGCTCTTGAGGTAACTGAAGAAGGAGAAACCAAAGTTCTTCAAGTAATGGGAAAAGAAAAAGTTGAAACTCTTGAAGGAGTGGCAGAAGGAAAAGTCGAACTTTTTGAGGGGACAACAGAAGAGAAAGCTAAAGCTCTTGAGGTAACTGAAGAAGGAGAAACCAAAGTTCTCCAAGTAATGGGAAAAGAAAAAGTTGAAACCCTTGAAGAAGCGGCAGAAGGAAAAGTCGAACTTTTTGAGGGCACAACAGAAGAGAAAGCTAAAGCTCTTGAGGTAACTGAAGAAGGAGAAACCAAACTTCTCCAAGTAATGGGAAAAGAAAAAGTTGAAACCCTTGAAGAAGCGACAGAAGGAAAAGTCGAACTTTTTGAGGGCACAACAGAAGAGAAAGCTAAAGCTCTTGAGGTAACAGAAGCAGAGAAGGCCAAAGTTCTTCAAGTAATGGGAAAAGAAAAAATTGAAACCCTTGAAGGAGCGACAGAAGGGAAAGTCGAACTTCTTGAAGGGACAACAGTTGAGAAAGCTAAAGGTCTTGAAGTAACTGAAGAGGGAATACTCGGCACTCTCCAAATAATGGGAACGGAAACACTTGAATCTCCTGAATTGGTAGAAGAAGAACTTGATGTTCTGAAAGAAATGAAAGAAGAAACAGTTATGGCTCTTGAAGCAGCAACTGTATCCCCTGAATTGGTACAAGAGAGTAAAGTTGAAAGTATTAAAGTAATGAACGTCGGAAAAGTCGTGTCGGTTGAAGGAATGAAAGAAGAAAAAGCTGGAGATCTGGAGATAACGAAAGAAGGAGAATCAGTAGTAATACACAAATCAACAGAAGAATTGTCGAAAGCAGTGGAAAGGGTTGAAGTGTTTTCCGAAGAGATAACAGAAGGTGCTGGCCAAATATTATTTGATATGACAGAGAAACTATCGATAAAAGAGGAAGAAGTCGAAACTGTGCCGCAGATGACGGAAGAAATGCCAAAGGCTATGGTAAAAGTAGAAGCTCCGCTTGACGAAACCGAAAAGTTGATAGATGAAAAAAAAGTAGAAATTTTAACAGATGAAGTAGCACTGCCGGTTAAAACTGTAGACGAAAAAACAACATCGTCTGAAAAAGTGGCTGTAACAGAAAAATTAAAAGGAGCATCTGGTGTTGAAGAATCTGTGGAAGAAATAATCGCACAAACGATAGAACCAGAACAAAAAAAAAGAAGGACTGAAACAGCAGTCGAAAGAATGGAGGAAGGAAAAATTGAAAAAGAAGAAGTGGCAAGTCAAGAAATAAAAATAGAAGAATCTAAAAAATCCGAAGAATTAAAACAAAAGCATGATATTAAAGAGCAAATATTTGAAAAAGTAGAGGAAACACTAAAAGCAGAAAGAGTTGTAGAAGAATCACTAGAGAAAACAAAAGAAGAAACAAGTGAATCAGCATTTAAAGAATCAAACGAGGCAGAAAGACAAAGAGAGATAATGGAAGCTTTAGAACGAATAGAAGACTTAACAAAGGCAGAAGAAATGGCAGAGGAGGAAAGAAAAAAGGCAAAAATCAGTCTGATACAAAAGACAGGCTCGCTGATCAATGCTCTACAACAACCTTTGAAAGAACTAACCAGTCTCGTGTCTGTAGCTCTAGACGAACCTCTTTCCTCGAGATCGGAAGAAGAGAAACGAAGAATTCGAGAATTAACAGCCCTCATACAAATCCTTTACGACTTAAAAGCAACCAGCGCATCAATTCAAAACACATTATCTTCCTCTTCAATCTCAGAACTTAAAACGCAATTTGTTCATCTGCTGGAATCCTTAATAAACGTAGATCAAGCCACAGAAAAGATTCTTCGTTTGACTCAAAAAGAGTTAGCACCAGCACTGAAAGAAAACGTAATGGTATCCTTGCAAATACTTTCAGAACCTCTAAAATCTCTTCAACGTGAACTCTCTTCTATCCAAGAAGCAACTTCTCAGCTTCCTACAGATTGTATTCCACTACGTGGAAACGCACAAAATGTAAACGAAGCGATTTCTGAACTCGTAAAGGTCATTCAACAGACTGCTGATACAAAGAGTATGAAAGTGGTCGAAGAAATCAAAGTGATGACGAAAACGAAAGAAGAAAATTTGGATATCGAGGAAACCACAGCGAAACCTCTTGAAGAACTGATAGAAGTCCTCATGGTCTCTCAAGAACAAGTGAAACCAGAGGATGCCTCGCCACTTGGTTCTGCTCCGCCTTCGATAGAATCAGCTGAATTAACCAAACAACAAAAATTAGAAGCAAATATCGCGAAGAAGATAGTCAGTCCAATACAAAATCTTCGTGAAGCGATTGCAAAGATCGAGGAAGAGAAATTGGAAGAAACTGAACAATTGGATTTGCCTACAAAGACAGCTGCAATTATCTTGAGTACTATTATTGATCCTTTGGAAAAATTGAAACAATCTTTGGATATCTCTTCTCAGCAACAAACTGTAGAACATGAAGAAATTACGGAAGAAACACAATCAAACGTTCCATTTTTGCAATCGCTACCAGTAGCCAATATTCTAGAAGAATTGGAGAGGTCCATTGCCACAATTCAAGAAGAAATGATCCTCGAAGCGAATGAGGAAATGAACAAATTAGAGGATAAGGCATTAATTGTAAAAGAAATAGACAAATCGCTAGAAAATCTCAAATTGTCAATCGGTGCGGTGCAAAAAATAGTAACATTTGAAATTGAAAGGGCAGGAACATTTTCCAATATAGAAGAGACACCGGCAGTCGAAACATTCATTGAATCGGTGAATGAATTAAGAGAAAAATGTACAGCGATTGTTAGTTCTCCTCCAGTAAAGATAGAATCTCCAGAAAAAATTCGAAAAGAAGAATTGGAGCAAGTTTTAGAAATGATGAGTCAGCCTATTCAACTCTTGCGTGAAACAGCTTCTGAGATTGAAGAACAGAAGACTGATGAGGTACGAGCTTTAGATGAAACAAGCAAAAACGTAGTAGAAGCTTTGAAACCTCTAGTGCATCCTTTAGAAGAATTGGAACAATTATTATGCACAGCAATTCAACAAATTCATCCTTCGAAAGATGAAAAGACTGAAGAAATAAAGAGTACTACTTTACCTACGGAGCAATTAAAGGTTAGTCCTGTATTGGCAGAACTGCAGAAATCAATTGTTATGATAGAAGAACAGATAGCTGTACAACCGAAGAAACTTGATGTGTCCACTACAAAAGTGGAAGCTTCTGTTGCCGAATTGATAGAAAGTCCATTAAAAACTCTTAAATCTGCTGTGACAGCCATTCAAACACTTGAGGCAGAAGAAACCAAAGAATTAACCAGTGAAGAGAAAACAACAGCCCTGAAAACGCTTGCCAAGTGTGTGGAAAAGATAGCAAATGTGTCTTCGGTGATTTCTAGTCAACAAAAAGTTGAAATTAGTACTTTGCAACAGCCACAAGTTGCTAAAATAGATATACAAGAGTTTGGACAGCAAGCTCTCGATAATATAGCAAGTCCAATTCAAATTTTACGTGAGACCATTTCCAAACTTGACGAACAACAGACACAAGAGACTGAAACTTTAATTATGTCAGAAACGAAAGAAATCGCTGGTGTTTTACATACGTTGGTCGAACCTTTGGAACAATTAGAAAAATCTTTGTCAGTGGCTGTTCAAGAGACGAGCATCGTTAAAGACGAATCTACATCAGACTTGGAGGATGTCCAATCCTCTATGAAGTTGAATGTCAGGCCTGTTTTACAGCAGTTAGAAAAGTCTATTGGTGTAATTCAAGAACAAGTTTCTTTGGAACCTACTAAGGAAGAATCGAAAGATAAATTGGTGGGTTCTGTCGCGAAAACTATAGAAGAACCCTTGGAACAAATGAAATCTTCAGTAGCAGCTATTAAGGAGATAATATTGGAGACTGAACAAACGGGTAATTTATCAGACGTAGACAAAACTTCAATTCTAAAATCGTTCGCAAAATCTGTGGAAGAAATCGGTGAAAAGTGTTTAGCTGTAATTTCCCAGCAACAGATTGGCATACAACTAGTCCCCCAAAAAATAAAAGAGTCTCAAGTGGAGATACTAGACATGGCTGTCAGTCCTCTTCAACTACTTAGGGAAACTATTATCAAAATCGAAGAAGAAAAATTGCAACAAGTGGAAGCTCTCGATTCTTCTAAAGTGGCTGCATCAGAAAGTGCTTTGAAGATCCTGGTAGAACCACTACAAAGATTAGAAACTTCGCTATCTTCCACTGTTCAACAGGCAATCTCGATGGAACTCAACAAAATTGAGGAAATATCTCAAGCAGCTCCACCTTTGCAAAAACTGGATATTCAACCTATCGTGGAAGAACTTCAGAAATGCGTAGCATCGGTACAAGAACAAGTAAAATTGCAAACAGTGGCAGAGCACTCCATTGAGGAGGCTTCTATCATGCAAGCCACAGAAAAATCGCTGGAAGACTTGAATTCTTCTCTCGCGATCATTCAGAGTGTGGTATCCACTGAACCAGGCGTAGAAGAAACACTGTCGGAGACAGAGAAGGTGACAGCGCTGCGACACTTCGCGAAATCGGTGCAAGAACTAGAAGAATGCATGGCTATGGTCAGTCAGCATCAAGTGGACGCGAAGGAGACAGTGATGGAGTCGATGGAAGCTGAAAAACTGGAGACACAAGTTCTCGAGACGATTATCGTGCCGATTCACACGCTGCACGAGACTATTATGAAGATACAGGAAGACAACACTGAAGAAATTGGCACGTTAGAATTGCAAAAAGGGAATGTGCAAACGTTGACTCCTTTGATGCATCCTCTACAACAGTTAGAAAGATCTTTGGTGAACGTGGTTCAACAAGCAAGTGACCAGAAACTTGAATCCGTGGAACAAATTCAAAGAGAAACTCCACAGACTATCGTCCTTCGACCAATTTTGCAAGAATTAAAAGAAAGCATTATTAATATTCAAGGACAATTAGCTACGAGCTTTGAAGAATCTTCAAAATTAGAGACTGCGAAGGATTTAAATAAAGCACTTGAAGAACTAGAAACAGCTACTATCGCTGTTCAACATGTATTCACGCTTTCTTCGGAAGAGACTGAAGAAATAAAGACTCAGAAGAAATCTGCCTTGGAAGCTTTCGCTAAATCGATAGAGCAGTTAGAAGAAAGATGTTCAGCAGTGATAAGTCAGAAGAAAGTGGAAAAGAAGTTGGAAGAAGCTGAGAAGCAACAAGCAAAGATGGTGGATGTTGAAATTCTTCAGAAGATAAGTAATACGGTTCATGTTCTACGCGAGTCGCTTTCTCACATTGAAGAAGAGAAAATGCAGCAGGTAGAAGAATTGAAAATCCCTAAAGAGAAAACTAATCTGAAATTAAATGTTCTTATAGAACCATTGAATATATTGGAACAAGCTTTACAGACTGCATTGCTAGAAGGCAAAGTGCTAGAAGAAGAGACTACAAAAGAGTTGAAGAAGAGTGAAATTCCTGTTGATAAATTAAATTTACAACCTGTATTGGAAGAATTCCAGAAATCCATCATTACTATTCAACAGCAAACGAGTGAAACCGCGACAATTTCAGGAGAAGTTAGTGAAGTTAGCATGATGCTAGCAGCAGAGAAGTCTTTAGAACAGATGAAATTGTCTGTGGCAGCTGTTCAGGAAATAACAATTGCTCAGCAAGATCAAACAAAAGAATTGAGGACAGGTGAAGAAAAGTCTCGATTGGAAGCTTTTGCACGATCGATGGAAGAAACTGGAGAAAAACTGTTAGCTGCAGTCAAACAATACGAAGTGAAGAAATCTGAAGAAGTTCCGGCGAAGAACAAAGTAGTCGAAGATTTTGTAAAAACTGTCATTGAACCCATTAACGAGCTACAAACTACAATTTTGAATATAGACAAAGAAAGTGAATTATTGGGGAAGAAGAAAGAAGAAGAAGTTGTACTCTTCTTGAGCATGGTGCAACCATTGCACAAACTCGAAGAATCGTTCTTATCAGCCATGCAGCAAGAAGCAGTAACAAAATACGAAACTGTCAAAGAAATTTCTCAAGCAATTCCAGCTTTACAAGAATTACCAGTTAAATTGACATTAGAAGAACTTAACAAAAACGTGGCAGAAATTCAGAAGCAACTGGTTTTTGCCAAGGAAACTTTAAGTTCAACAGGAGATACTGAAGACTTTGCTGTAATAAAAAATCTAGAAAGATCATTAAGTGATTTAAGAACGTCCGTAGCTGTGGTGCAACAATTGACAACTATAGAAAAACCTGGCGAACAAATTCTAGACGTCGAAAACGCGTCTGCGTTGCAAGCATTTGGAAAAGCTGTGGAAGAGTTCAGAAAACAATGTTCTGCGACTATCTCAAAACCAAAAGTGATTGCTACAATTATAGGAACGATTCAATTAGAGACACCACAGAAACTTGAAGCTCAAGTTTCAGAAACAGTTACTGTTCCTGCCAAGTTATTACAAGAATCCATTTCGACTATGGCAGAGATTAAGCTTCAAGAAGCTGAAATATTGGAAACATCGGATACGAAGAAACCTATGACGATATTAACCGAACTTATCTTACCGTTGCAACGATTAGAACAATGTTTCTTTGCTGCGATTCAAGGAGAACATGTGATAGAGCACGATACGAAGAGTTTAGAAACTGATAAGGTATCATTTGAAAAGACAACTTTAAAACCAATTCTCGAGGAGTTCCAGAAATCAATCGCAGTGATTGAAGAGCATATGATGGTAGAAGAGGGCATGCAAAGTATGTCAGAGGTTGGCAATGCTTCTCAATTGAAGACAATGGCACAGACGTTGACAGACCTAAGAACTTCTGTGGCTGCTATTCAACGAGCCGTTGAATTTGCTCCAGAATTTTCAGAAGAATTCTCTAAAACTGAAAGTGTCGCGGCATTTGAAACATTTGCAAAGACTCTTCACGATTTAGTAAAACGTGCTGCCACTATCAATCAACAACAGATAATTATCGAACCAGCAGCAGATACTATCTCAGAAGAAGCCTCATCTTTGAAGACTTGGGCGGATGTTGTTGAAGAAACAAATGTTCAAGTCACAGAACCGATGATTGTGGATCAAGGTACCGTAGAATCGCCCTCAGAAATGGCTCTTTCAATTTCTGAAGAAGAAACACAAACTTTGAAGAGTTTGGCTAAGCCGCTCAGTGAGTTAAAAGAATGTCTGGCAATAATCGTCGAAGAAAGAAAATCAATGGACGCGAATGAGATTGCTCTGATGTTATCCGAAAGAGAGGACATTTCTTTATTGAAGGCTATGGCACAGCCTTTATTAGAACTAAAAAACGTAGCTGTGTCTGTTATCAACGAGCAAACAGCCATTGAATCTGCGAAAGAGAAATCTTTTGATAGTGAGGGAAAGCCAGAAACTACACTAAATCCATTAATTGAACCTTTAGAAGAACTTTGCAATTCGATTGCATTAATCGAAGATCGCATGTTGGTTGAATCTGTGGAAGATCGACCAGTTGATGAGGTGTCTTTGTTATCTGCTTTAGCTGAGCCCTTGATAATTCTGCACCGAAGCATTTCTGTACTTGAAGAACGAGTGATGTCTCCTGAAGTGGAACCAATGCCAGAAGAATCGAGTCATTGGATCACAGAATGTTTGGCAGTTCCTCTGCAAGAAATAGAAAGATCTATTGCTGAGATTCGAGAGTGCGTTGTGGTGGAACCTGAGCCTGGACTTGCTGAAGAGATGTCGAGGATTGATACACCAGATTGGTCTGTCGTTGAGAAATTGGTGCAACCGGTGGAAGTTATAAAATCGACAATCATTGAAATGGAAGAAAATATTATTAAAAATACGAAAGCAGAGAAGCAAAATGAATATGAGATAGTGAAGACATTGGTGCAACCATTAGCTGACGTGCAGGAAAGCTTCCTAGTGCTGAAAAATAAGACTGATATGAGTATAGAGGAAGAAGAAGCTAGTATCGATGCTATTGTGGATTCATTATCTAATCTTGAGAAGAGTATATCGTTTATTGAAGAACAAGCTGCTGAAAAATTACAATTAGCCTCAAATATAACAGAAACTATAATTGGATACTTGGCTGAACCTCTGTTGCAACTGAAAGAGAAGATTATGACAGTGGAAGAATCTTCGACTGTATATCTTGAAAACTTGGAGAAACCGTTGAAAGGATTACAAGCTGCTTTGGAAGCTGTCCTGTCTGATCAACGTGAGGAAGTGCAAAAGCAGAAGAAAGAGAGTGTTATTTCTATGGAAGAAGTTACAAGAATATCGACGAAGTTGATTCACTCTATTAAAGAAGTAAACGATTCTATTGAGTCGATTGATAATAAGATAGAAAGTTACAAAGGTTTGCTAGGTCTAGAGATTCAGATTGAGAAGGAAGCTCTGAATATGTTGGCTAAGCCACTTGAACAACTTAAGCAGGGAATTCAAAGTGTTTTAGATAAACAAGAGATTGGAGAAGGACCGATGGAATCATTGAAAATGCTTCGAAAGGCAATTGCGATTGTTAGAGAGCAATCTGCTGATAAACCTATAGCTGAACCCTCACATTTGGAGATTACGGAAATTTATGGCGTGTTAAAAACCTTGAACATAAGTTTGTATGAGCTGGAAGATTCTATCAAGAAGGTTGAAGCACTGTGGAAGGATAGTTTAAGCGGAGAAGGGATTGTGGAGCTCGAAACGCCTATTTTGAATTTGATGAATGATATAAACTTGCTTCGAGATAAATTGCTAAATGTACAGGTAGTGTGGGAGGAGGATAAAGAGAAAAAGAAAAGTAAGAAGAAAGAGAAAGAAGAAGTTGAAGAAGAAATGAAAATAGTGGACAAGGACGAGGATGAACGTAAGAAGGAAGAGGAAGTTGACAAACAGAAACATAAAGAGGAAGAAAAGAAACGGGAGGAGGAACAACAGTTGAGAGAAGAGGAGGAGAAGAAGAAAACTGAGAAACTGAAGCAGGAGGAAGAGGAACGTAAGAAAAAGGAAGAAGCTGAGAAACTGAAGCACGAGGAAGAGGAACGTGAGAAAAAGGAAGAAGCTGAGAAACTGAAGCAGGAGGAAGAGGAACGTAAGAAAAAGGAAGAAGGTGAGAAACTGAAGCAGGAGGAAGAGGAACGTAAGAAAAAGGAAGAAGCTGAGAAACTAAAGCAGGAGGAAGAGGAACGCAAGAAAAAGGAAGAAGCTGAGAAACTGAAGCAGGAGGAAGAGGAACGTAAGAAAAAGGAAGAAGCTGAAAAACTGAAGCAGGAGGAAGAGGAACGTAAGAAAAAGGAAGAAGCTGAGAAACTGAAGCAGGAAGAAGAGGAACGTAAGAAAAAGGAAGAGGCTGAGATATTGAAACAAAAAGAGGAAGAACGCAAGCAGAAAGAAGCTGAGAAATTAAAGCAAGAAGAGGAACGTAAAAAGAAAGCAGAGGCTGAAAAACTAAAGCAAGAGGAAGAGCGTAAAAAGAAAGAAGAGGCTGAGAAATTAAGGCAAGAAGAGGAACGTAAAAAGAAAGAAGAGGCTGAAAAACTAAAGCAAGAGGAAGAGCGTAAAAAGAAAGAAGAGGCTGAGAAATTAAAGCAAGAAGAGGAACGTAAAAAGAAAGAAGAGGCTGAGAAATTAAAGCAAGAGGAAGAGCGTAAAAAGAAAGAGGAAGCTGAAAAATTAAAGCAAGAAGAGGAACATAAAAAGAAAGAAGAAGCACAAAAATTAAAAGGGGAAAAGAAGCGTAAAAAGAAGGGAGAAACTGAGAATCTAAAACAGGAGGAAGAACGTAAGAAACAAGAACCTGAACAATTAAAACAGGAGGAGGAGGAACGTAAGAAGAAAGAAGCAGCTGAGAAATTAAAGCAAGAACAGGCACGTAAGGAACAAGAAGAAAAATTAAAACATGATGGAGATCGTAAGATAGAAGAAGCTGAGAAATTAAAACAGGAGGAGGAGCATAAGAAGAAAGAAGAAGTTGAACAATTAAAGGAAGAGGAAATGCATAAGAAAAAGGAAGGAGCACAAAAATTAAAAGAGGACAAGAAACGTAAAAAGACAGAAGAAACTGAGAAATTAATTCAGGAGGGGGAACGTAAGAGGGAGCAAGAAACTGAAAAATTAAAACAAGAAGAAGAGCGTAAAACAAAAGAAGCTGAGAAATTGAAACAAGACGAAGATCTTAAGAAAAAGGAGGAAGACAAACGTCGGAAAGAAGAACAGCAGGAGCAAGAGGAGGCTGAGAGAAAGAAACAAGAGGAAGAAGCACGTAGAAAAAAAGTGGAAGGAGAACAAAAGATTGAATCGGAGGCATTGGAACAAAAAGAAGAAAAGTTACGTAAAAGGATAGAAAAACGAAGATTACAACAGGCGGAAGATGAGCGCACGGAACGGGAAGAAGCAGAAAAACGGAAGAAGGAACAAGAGCAGAGAAAACGCGAAAGGGAAGAGCGTGCGAAGAAAGAGGAAGAGAAAAGACGCAAACATGAGGAAGAGGAGTACAAAAGGAAAGAGGAAAGGGCGAAATTGAAAAAGGAAGAAGAAGAACGCAGGAAAGCTGAAAAAGCAGAAAAGTTAAAGAAAGAACTGGAACGAGAAGACCAGAGACGAGAAGAAATCAGGCGTCGAAGAGAAGAACAAGAAAAACAGATAAGACAAGAAGCCGAGAAAGTTAGGAAAGCTGAAGAAGAACGGTTAAGGAAAGAAGACGAAACGCGCGAACGTAGAAGAAGGGAACGTGAACAAAGAAGACAGGAAGAGGAAGCGAAATTACGCAGAGAAGAAGAAGAGAGACTTCAAAGAGAAGAAGAACGCAGAAGAAAGAGGAAAGAAGCTGAAAGACAATGGAACGAAGATAAAGAATCTATGAGGAGGAGGGAAACTGAACGTTTGGAAAGAAGAAGAGCCGAAGAGCGTCAGAATAGAGAAGAATCTGAGCGTTCGAGGCGGGAAGACGAAGAAAGGAGATGCAGAAGGGAAACAGAAAGGCAATTAAGAAGAGAAGAAGCAGCGCGAGAAATGAAGGAAGAAGAAGAACGCGTAAGAAGACGACAGGAAGAAGAAGCATCCAGGCTTCGT
This sequence comes from Bombus vosnesenskii, assembly GCF_011952255.1. NCBI lineage: Eukaryota > Metazoa > Arthropoda > Insecta > Hymenoptera > Apidae > Bombus > Bombus vosnesenskii. Next base: position 19,627 of record NW_022884339.1, read on the forward strand.
AGACGAAGACAAGAACAACTAAGAGACGATACTTGGTCCAAAATAAGACAAAGCGAATCGGATCAATTATTTAGAAAAATGGCGGATGACGCGCTTCGAATTGGAAGAATGAAAGCTGGCTCTTCTGACGTGGAATTTTGGCGGGACAGGCGAGACAAATCTTATCGACACGACTCTGGTTTCGATTCGGGGCTCTCTAGCACTTCTAGATCGTACAGCTGGAGAGATTCCCTGACATCTTTGACCAGGAAGAGAATCGATGATTTTCTTGATTATAAACTGAGGGATACTCCGATCGATAGATACTACTATGATACTGGGACGTACTACAGAAGAAGAAGAAAAAGGGACGATCAAATTACTCGAACAAGATCTATTAGTTTGTTGAAGTACGATGACTATTCGACGGGTGATAGTGACACGACTATTACAGCTGCTACTGTTAGCAAACCACCGAGATACACTAGCAGAACAAAGACTAGTTCACGAATTGATTTGGACGACCGTGGTTCGAATTTGTCTATATATTTGCCGCCTATCAAGGACGAGGTAGGAATAAAGTAAAACGCATCATCTTATATCTTCAAAAGCTATCAAACGTATTCCATTATATTCCAAGTACCAACAAAATAAAGAATTGAAATTCTAAGAGAAATAATATATTTTTTAAAGAACTATTTTTCAAAGTTACACATATAAAATGATTTCTTGCGCAGCTTACACCACGTGACAAGGGAAAGAAGCCATCGTTTTGCACAAGATTGACGAATAGAACCGTAGGAGTTGGTATGAGGACGAGATTAACCTGCACCGTACTTGGACACCCAGAACCAAGAGTTTACTGGACAAAAGATGGCGAGAGGCTTGACATAACTACGAACAAATATAAAACTCGATTCGATAATGGTATGGCTTATTTTGAATTGCACGAAGCACTCCCTGAAGACTCCGGATTGTATACCTGTGTTGCCGAAAATATTCACGGAATCGCGACCACCGAATCCACATTAAAAGTTTATCCCGATTTCCAACCAGCATTGTCACCCCCCACTTTTACAAGATCTATCAAAGGTATGTACCTGAAAGTATTCTAACTACTAAATATTTGTGGAATAAACGAAAAGTGAAGAAACGGGAAGATAAAGCATAGTATTAAACAAAAATATTGTGTTCTCTAATGTTGCAAGGTTATACGTTGTGTATAACGCGATTAAAAATAATCGAATGACCCTTGTGTTAAAAAAAAATTGCATGAATTTTTGAAATTTTGTAACGCTAAATGTTGGGAACCCTAATTTTCTATGATACTTGTGGAACACGGTACAGCAATTTTAGTTGATTTCATTTTGGGTCGTAAAACCCTGAAAAGGTTTGGAAATTTTAATAATATTAAAATATTATATCGATATTTCTGTATTTAAAGATATAAATCTATTTTTAAACATATCTACTAATGTCTGTTAAGATTTTAAACCTTCACGATGTTTGAGTAACATAATTGTGGTTTTTCGAGTTTCGATCGTGTCTTATTAGTATAATGGAACAAAGTACAACGCAACAATATGTAAAAACACGATTGAAACCCAAAGTACCACAAATATGTAACAATATTTTATTTTCCAACATATTATTGATATTGAGATAAAATTATCATGACACAGACACTTATCGACCATCCGACAATGAGTTGATCCTGGAATGTCGAGTTCGTGGCCATCCAATACCGATCATCTCCTGGTTGAAAGACGGTTGCATTCTTCAAGGCGATCGATTCAGACAATGTTACTTAGACGACGGTATCTACCGGTTGGAAATTGCTGCACCCAATTCAACGGACAGCGGTCGATATACCTGCAGAGCAATGAACGATCTACGAACCGAAGAGATATCGCATGTCGTTCAATTCAACGGTAATCTTTGTAATTTTAGTTAACAAAATATCTCTTCCAAATATCACATTTGGATTAATTTGTATATTTTAAAGAACGGGAACGACGAATCGTGGGCAAACACGAGAAATCGTTCGACGACTACTTCAACATCGAAACTTACAACAGACCGCGATTTTCTAGCTATTTGAGTGATTACAGCGTTCCCAAAGGCGGTACTATCGCCTTGCAAGTCGAAGTCAAAGGTATTAAACGTTTAATTAATGAATATTTATGTTATGACATGTAGATAGCTGTTCGCTGGAGAATCCAATTTCATCTCACTCGTAAATTTCTAATTTCATTAGAATAAATTCCAAGACGTGTTAATTTTCGATTTTCAAGAAACAAATGACCTAATTCCATGAGTTTATTTACAGCAGCAAGATAGCATAAATAATGAAAAATGTCAAGCATTAATAAATTACTTGGAAAAATAATAGTAAATTTAAGGAAAATAGTATTTATAACATTACAGCTTTTCTTTATTTCCTACAGATTCAAGGATCGATTCATAAATTTAATCAACGTGATTCATAAACCGTTGATATATAATAGTGACATAAAAAATACTAAAAAGTTCAAAATTAAAAAATTCTTTCTTCCTTTAAAACTGACACGTGTCAAAAATAATTGGAGAAACGAATTGAACGAATAAATCTTAATATATTTGTATTATTTAAAATTGAATAATTTCTAACAAAATACCTGCAATTAACGATAAATGCAGGCGTTCCGGCACCCGAAGTAAGATGGTTCCGCGGCGAAAGACGAGAGCCGGTCTCCATCCCGAAAGCGAAGACGTTCATAGAGTCTGGTGTTCACACGTTGGTTTTACCGGAAGTCACCGAATCAGAAAGGGGCACGTACATTTGCAGAGCTATTAACGCTTATGGCCACGTAGACAGTATCGCTACTGTAGATGTAATATCACCTAGCGCCATGGATGGTGAAAAGCCAGCCATGTTCGTTTCCAGACCCTCGGAAAAATCGATTACAGTTACTTCCGGAGAGGACGTCAGTGTTTCCTTTAGATTCTGTGGAGTACCTAAACCTCGTGGTAAGATTCGCTATTTAACGCTAAAAATACCACAGCAGTCAAAATGACTGGTTCTACAATTTTATAAATATGGTTTTAAATTAGATAAATGGTCCCAGATGGATTAATAATACCAAAAATATGCTACATAACATGGAATTCCTTCTGTAAGAAAGTAATAACTCGATAAATATAAAAATGTTCTATTATTAGGTATTTTTTAAAGATCAGTCATTTTCACTGGTTTTGGTAGAAATAGCCTCGTGTTAACTATCGGTAGTTCTAGTGTTAAATGTACAGTTCGTGTATAATAATGGAAGTAAAATATAATTTAATCATACTTTATTTTTTTAGTCAAATTATAACAATTAAAATATTACGATCTTTATTCATTCGCTATTTCACAGTTACGTGGATGAAGGGATTAAAAGACATCACGGACGGTCCTCGATCTTACAAAGAAACTATCGACGATTACGTGAGACTAACACTGAAGAGAGTGGTACCTTCGGACGAAGGCACGTACTGCATTTTGCTTAAGAACAGATACGGTTGTGACAGAAGTTTCTTTTCGATCAAGGTAAATTTTCTTATATATATATATATATATATATCCGACATATACACAATTAAAATGTACTTTCATTAATCACTTTATTAATTGTCATTTAGGTAAAACAACGGGCAAGATCTCTGACACCTGACTGGAGCACTTTGAGCAGTCGTACCGAGACCGGAAGTTGCATTGGTCTGTCCAGCGAGAGTCGCGACGAAGATCTGCCCTACGTGAAAAGTAAGAGCATATTTCGATTTAGAGATAAGGAAAGAGAAAGGAGATTGTATTTTAACAAATAAGGTAACTAGCTACTATTAGTTGGCTACTTAATTTAATTCGACCGAGAAATTGTTATTAATTGTGGCTTGCGAATATTTTGGAAAGATATATTCGAACATTTTGCCAGCAACTACAACCAGTCTCGTCAAGGGTTGACTAATACTAACAATGACTAATACTAAAACTACGGACTAGAAAAAGCATAAAACCTGTAGCAAAGAAGTCAAGATGGAAGATATATAAAAGATAAGCCTTTATTTATAAACTCATATACTTTATTAAAAATCATACGAATTTTCAAAGATGTATCGCTTCTAACTGAATAAAATTTCGATGGAAAATTACGTTATAAATTTACAATTTTGACTGTGTTTTAGTAATAATTATGATTATAAGGATTATCAGTGTGTCATTCGGCTGCTGATGATGTATTCTTCCAGAAGAATGTAGATTGTATCCAAAAGTTTCAATGTTATTGCTGATTGCGCGATTTTATATGAAATCATGAACGCCTTGAATTTCAATAAAGATTTTCACAAGCATCTCCTTTTTGGAATCATAAATGGAAGGCATGCGTTTCATCCGGGATGTATCGAAAATGTCATGCATTACTAATTACGTTATAACACGTATAATCAAGTGATTATAATTAGAAGTTCAGCGACAGTGACTGTAGTTTCGCTCGTACACTTGGCCCAGGTTTTAATGGACATGGTCCAAATGAACTAGAGTCGTGCTATAGTTTCCCTTGAAATGACGTCAATATTTAGGGTGATCACTTATCGAGCATTCACAAACAAAAGGTAGAAAATCTGTTGATCGTATTTTCGTAGGTCTTTTAACGAGATATGGAATTCTATTTTGGTTTTGAATAATTTGGCGCGTTTTTCTGACGTAGTGGAAAACAAGGTACAATTTATCGTACTTTTAATTCGTTGAAAGATTTTTATCCCAAAATTTATATTGAGAATGTTAACACGTTGATTAATGCAATATTAATACGAAATATAATTTATAATAATCGTTTTGTAATCTTTACACATCAATTAAGTATTGGAATTAGTTTTTTAATCGACAAAGTAACAATATCGGAAGCATAAAGTAAAAAATTACAAAATGAGAAAGTATTTTTTATCCTAATAGCGAAAATCTCTTGGAATATGAATAAATCGCATAAATAAATTTTCAACGTCAGATACCAACAATGCAGGTTACAAAACAGATGATGAAACAAATTTCAATCAGATCGTCGTAAACCTTCGAATAAAATTATAAACATTTCCGATTCACGAATGGTTGATCTCGATGCTGGAACAGGGCCAAGTGTGACAGTTCCTTGACCAAACCTTTAAAATATAATAGCGCTCTATACTATATATAAACGAAACAAATGTAATATATCACATGCACAATTAAACGAAAAGAAACTCGGATGGCATGATTAAATGCGTACACTGAGCACAGAGAAGAAAACTACCGCAGTGACACGTTGGAAGGGAATCATGATTCTCAAATTAGAATCAAAGGTCCCGACGTTGATCGCAAATTAATTTCAAATATCTCGATGGTCTAAAATAGCACAATAAATATACTGTATTATTTAAATATTTGCAACATCGCTTAAATATTTTATATGAAATGTAAGGGTTAAACAGTTTGGTGAATTTTTTAATCATAATGTACAACGTACTTCCTGCAAACGCCAGAAAACGTGCAAAAATAAACATAGCAAATTGTGGGAACAGCTGATTCCTACAAAGTAGGCCGTTCAATAAATAAACATCCCAGATCGTATTACGGAATTTGTAATATTAGATACAACGCTTTCAAAAATCTCTTTCCTAAAAATTGAAGCGCTTAACAACGTTGGAAAAATTGTAGAAGTTCATGAACAGAATGAAAAGAGTAAATGAACAGTTGCAAACGTAAGTTACTCTATTCTAACAATCGCATGAAAATTGTATTACACGTAGTAAATTTACCAACAACGAATAAACGTCAATTGCACTTTTCTTCAAAAAAAAAAAAAAAAAAAAAAGAAAAGAAGATAAAAATGAAGAAAGAGGAAAAAAACATTACAATCGTATTATCGTCTGATAAGAGCATGACAATTATTTTGGACTTTAAACATTTAAGCATAGAGAAATTGCAAAAAACTAATCGTAAAATTACTAAATGCATTTTTTCAATGTGAAGCTAAACGAGGAACAGAGAAGTATTGCAAATAAAAATTACAAATAAATACCAGTGTAACGATTACTTAATGATCGTTTCACAATAATTGACATTATGATAATACACACGAAATGCAGTTAACTGTAATACAGGATAATATAATACAACATATTGACAAGTTGCTACCTTCAAACTGTTATCCAATATGGCAGAAGACAAACAGCTGTTGATCTAAATCATCGTCAATGTCGTCTCTTAGCTGACTATACAATTGCCAACAAATCAATGTAACAGCAAAACATCAACGATATTATCGTCAGGACGTAACAAAACGAAACAAATTAACGAGAAATTACGAAAGAAAGGGGATGCCGTTACGATTTATGAACGACTCGGCTGAAATAAGTGACACAATTCCAACGAAATATATAACGATCGTGTAACGACAAGCAAACGTGTGACGACATCACCTACAACACCTACGACACCTGTACTTACCTAAGTTCTGGTGGAAACACCTCTCTCGTGTTGAGTTATTTTCGTTTGCCTTGCTTATTCGCCTCCCTCCAACATCCTCGTGTATCCACAAATTCAAAATTCAGTCGGCGTCGGGACGCGAGTCATCTCGTATGCCCCACTTTTTTTACGAGCCTTGAAGTCACCAGAAAAAAATAAAAACCTTGACATTTTTTTAATTTCTTCCTTGAAACGCTACTCGCCAAAGTAACAATTTCGCGAACGTTCGTATAAGGAATAATTTTATCGAATCATAGCTTTCGTATTTCTCGATGATGATTCAAGATCGATTCGTGAGTAATATCATTAATCGAGGGAAGGAGAATGTGATTTTTATCGCTGAAAAGCTGTAATGAAACGTGAGGTGAAATTAGTACGAGGATGAAGCCTCACGATCATGGAATCGTCGCGAACAACGATGAAGACACGACGATTTCTCGTCTGAGACGATCGTGGTCTGATAAGGATTGCTTGATCATCGATTTTTTGGAATATTTGTATGGACATAGAGGTCAGCTGGATTTGCGTAAAATTACCTGAAACCTGTAACCGTGAAAAGTGTACTGCAAAATAATTTAATGTTACTGATACTCAAAAGTTTAGAGCATGTCATAAATTCAAAAAAAATAACAACTTCCTCGAGTAAAACTGAATATTTCATTTATAATAATACCATTGTATATTACTGAAACTATAACACATAATTAATTATATTAGAAATGATGTTTATCATTATAATATTTTTATTTGTCAGAAAAATGTACGAAAATATTTATTTCGTTTAGAAAGCGAGGAGTGCTCCAAACTTGTTATATTTGTATGAAAATTTTATAAAAATTGGTAGGAAGATGTAGCAATGAGTGAGAGTAAATTGTTTCCTTTAGATGTTCCAGGACCAATTACGAGCGAACCGGTGGTAGTTGACGGAGGAAAGAACTGGTTGTCTTTGAGTTGGGGAAAAGCAGAAAGGAGAGGACCAGCGCCTGTCATCGCATACAAAGTCGACGCTTGGTTGCTGGGCAGTGACGGTGGCGCACGATGGGTCGAGGTATCGTCGATATTATTTATCGTTCTTTTGATATCAGATCTTGAGAAGTCAAGCAGTAAATGCTAAAGATAGTAAGATAGAATTACAATGTTAAAAACTAAAATTTAAGAATCTGTTAACGCTATTTGAAGATCAGCTGATGAAGAATCAGAATCTGTATGAAGTTTAGGATTCATTTTCGAAAATTGTGCAACATTGGACACGATGAACTTCTTGACAGTTCGAGATCTGATACTTTAAAACTACGATGCATCTTTGCGTAGTAACATAAATCTTTTCTCTGTTACAATCTGCCACCTTTTAAGGAATCTATATAGTAAGAAATATCTCTGTTACTTTAACTTGTAGCCAAACCATACTAACAAATCTTGATCGTAAGTTCTCTTTTATTCCTGCAGTCTCGTATGTCCCTGGTCTCAATTTGACAAATTGTGATACGTGTAAAACCACGGTATTTCGTACAAATTTCCCTTGCAATTAATGAAAAAGTGGATCAAGTGTATTTTTCTTTTACATAGAAAATTTTATCACAGATTTCCAAAGTTTTATAGCTACCTTTAATAAAATACGTACCTTATTGCTTGAAGGCACACGGTTTCCTATATATAAGGCGTTAACTTTGTCCATAATTTCCTCAAATTGAAGATTTTGTTTGCATGAACAATCTTACATCCGAGTGAATTGAAATTTCATATGTTTATCTTCAATTCTGTTTCGTGACCAATTTTCTTATTTCATCAAATCAAATTGAGAAACGAGATTAAATTGATTTCACTATCAGCTGGGTATGACACCAATCAACGCGTTCGACGCGTTCAATCTGAAACCCGGTGGCGAGTACAAGTTCCAAGTAACGCCAAGGAACCGTTATGGATGGGGCGAGTCCGTCACTATGACGAATTCCGTCAAGGTCAGCGAAATCGTCGATCTTCCGGAGTTCACGAAAATTTTGCCAGGTCAGCTCAAAGTGCTCGAGGGGGCCACAGTCAAATTGGAATGCGAGGCAAGTGCGCTATTATTAGTCAATCGTTCGTTTCCTGCTTTTATTCCGCTCTATTTACTATTAAATTCAATACACGTACTCGATGAATGTTTACCATCAAACAGAAACCTCGAAAAAGGATATAGAGCACATTCGAGTACCTTAGAGGCCAGATCGATCAACTCAGCTTTTATTAATTTTCAATTTCATTGCATAAGTACGTTATTAATGACTAATTCTCGAAAAACAAATTACCTATTTGCACGAGTTCATTTATTACGAGAAGATGACACCCCAAAGTTAATTTAAAAGAAATAGCATTTATTTGCAACATGATATTTTTTCCTTCTTTTTGATTTATAGAGTTGATCAACGCGGCTTTTGAGCGGCTCAATTAACATATTTGAAGAAAAAACAAAGTTTTAATTATTTTTTTCCATAAGTTTCAAATATATAACGTGCTTCTTGCGTTCAATATTACATCGATTTTCCACGAAATATCTGCAACCTGTGTGCGTTAAAACGAGTTACAGAGACTGTAGAATCTTACTATATGGTCGATTCGACTTTGATCAAAATTTGCTACAGATCCTCATTCGAGGTTTCCATACTATCGGTCAGAATCTTGCGAGAGATTTATGAATCTGTGTAAAATTTTGTAGATACGGGCTGATTCGAAGGTAGACATAAAATGGTACCACGAATCGATGGAAATTGATGCCAACGGTGACTCTAGATTGTCGATTTATCACAGTGCAACCAGGTGTTGTTTGACGATTGAAAATGTTCAAGAAATCGACAGTGGCAGATACGTTTGCGAAGCGAGTAATTCGATTGGAAAGGTTTCGTCGTTCGCTAGGGTACTCGTTGTTAACGATCCCAAGATCATTGAGGCTGATGAGAAACTTAGATCGAGGTATGAGTAACCCATATGAAATCAGTTAGTCTAAATTACTAGAAAATTTACGTAACAGTTAATTGTAAATATTATGATAATACTATGGATTTTTGTTTATTCATTTACGAGGAATTTCAAGCATTATACAAATATGTAGAAAATACATGTGATGTATAAAAGTATGTCACATATCCATAGCAAAATATTTGTTGAAGTATTTATTGAGACAGTTTCTATTTACAAAGTGAAACCTATTTAAGTTTCATATTCTATCGAATTCTCTATATTTCTATAATTTTCTATCTATTTCTATCGTGAGTGTTAATGAAACTATAAATTTGCATAAGTCTTAGCGGTCTATCTATCACTCTTTCGCAATATTATAATTAAATTTTCTAATTTCAACAAGCGAAGATGGGAAATACGAAATGTAAATTTTCAATCATGTTTTTTTATCTTTCTCTAATCTCTGTTGGAATGATTTTAAATAATTTTAATATAATTTTAATAATTTTAATTATTAAAATGAAACTTCCACGTTGATACGCAGAGGCTTGGGAGACGAAACGGAAGACAGACCACCGCAATTCACAATGAGAGTTCGAGATAGAAGAGTTCAAGCATCCTTTCCAGTTAGACTCACGTGTCAAGTGACAGGATATCCGGCTCCAGAAGTCACATGGTATAAGGATACCGAAGAGATTCGACAAGATGGTAAATATACTTTGCCAATGTTTTCTTAGTTCGTAATATTTTCAACAGATTAAAGACATTCCTACTTTCTCGAAGAACGTCACGTATTCTGGAACAATGATTCGAACTTCCACACCCTGGAGATTATTCACTCCATGTTGGAAGATTCCGGCTGTTACATGGTAATGGCGAAGAACGCGAGTGGTTCGGTGTCCTGTCGATGTATCCTGGTAGTAGACAAAGGAATTCGCGCTTACATTGCTCCAGAATTCCTGTGTGGCCTTGACGCTGTTTATACCGTGAAACTAGGCGGAGATCTGCGGATGACAGCTCAAATAGAAGCTTATCCCAGTGTTGGCATCGTATGGTAAATATCCAACTTAGCAATCACGATATCGACCAAATTTTCACGGTTTAATAATACTATAAAACCTATAAAAGAGTTATTTCCATAATAATAATAAAATAATAAGCTTGAGAAGCAGTTGATCAAGGACGAGATATCTGGCGACGTAATTTGATTTATGTAACTCTAGATAAAAGAGATATTCGCCTGTCTTTTTTCTTTTTTCTCTCTAATTTTAATGCTGCTTTAACATCGAGAATCATTGGCAACATCGTCTAAAATTATAATCGTTTCACAATATCTAAGATTCAATATCGTTTTCTACAAAAGAGAAATAAAACACAGTTATTTTAGCCCTTGTACATTCGAGACGACGATATATCTCAATTCGAATACCTTTTTATCTAAATCTGTGGACAAGATATCTTGTTAGATTAATGAAAGAGCGCAGGAAATATCTCGTCTGAAGCGTAAATGATATTCTCGGAAATAAACGAGATTTTAAATAAATAAAATAATTGATCAAAATATCGAAATATAAAATATGTCATCGACATGTATCGATGCCGAAGAGTGAATCTTGAAACTGAATCATCTGTTTAGGCATCGCGACGGAATACGTTTACGTCCAAGCAGAAGAGCAGTAATGACCTTGAACCACGATGGTACCGTCGAGCTGTGCTTGGCCAAGGTCACTCAAAGGGATGCTGGCGTTTATTGTTGTACAGCTACAAACGAGGTTGGCTTTGCCGAGACTTCGACAAGAGTATCCATTATTGGCACTGAAACGCAAGATGACGAGATGTCCGCTGAAGGAGTGCCAACTGTAACGATCGTGTCCACGCCAGACATACCGTAAGTTCTGTATAACAATCAGTCGAATGAAGATCATTTTACATTTACATAACTGAATTAATTGTATTTTCTCATGCTAAAAATTTGTAGATACTCGAAGGAACCTCTCTTCGTCACAAAACCACTGTCTACCGAGGCGATTGAAGGCGACAATGTTATTATATCCTGTGAGGTGGTGGGTGATCCGAAACCGGAAGTGATGTGGCTGCGCGATTTTCTCAGGGTAAGATTTTTTATTCATTTCTTTTAATCTTACATAATTTTTATGTTTAAAATAAATAATTTTGTTCAAACAATCTGGACATTGTTCGTATGCTTATCTTTACATTTAAAATCACAGTAAACAATTATTATTAGATCGCGGGTGTTTATGATTTTAAAGATGCAGAAATATATAAGACGCATATGAGAGACATTTAATTTGAAAATGTATATAATCTACACGAAGGAAATTCAACGATGTAAGAAATTTGCTTTTTTTAAATTTTATATCAAAGACTTGGATGAAACTTGATTTAAAAGATGAGACGAAAAAGTAAATTTACTTACTTTAATAGACGAAATATGTAATTTAATAGACGAAACAAATCTTTGTTTAGATTACGAGTGCATAATCTATTTTATAAAATGATACATTTGTGTAAACATCCGTACTCTGATAGTTATAGCTTCAACCCCCATGTTTGGAAGCTCTTCTCACCCCTGGTTGGCACGTGCAATCATCGGTAGAAAAGAAATGTGTATCAAATAGTACTCCCTGCTATACGATCTCCCATATAAATTTCATTCAAATTCACATATCGAGTATATACCGATTGCATAACGATCAAGAAAAGTCATAAATCACAAGCAGCGATAAAAACGTGGGAAAAGATTTTACGAAGCACGTTCGCCACGCGACCAGCATGAAACTTTACTCTGCGCTTTCGAACAAATCAATGACTCAACTTTCCTTCGGCCTTTACCATTTGTCATCCTTCGTCACCACTAGCCCCAATCTTCTTAAACAATGTCGATCAAAAATTGAAAGAAAAATCGTATAAAATCCAGGCTCGAGTCGATCTTTCGTACAAATCGATACGTATCGGATAGACATCTACGGATCGGCGGGTGGTTGATCGAACGGACAGGGAACGATGGAGAAAAAGAAAGAGAGAAACGTTGTGCAATTGGTGAAATGACGTGTCCCTAATGCCGAGTTGATCCATGATGTGGGTCAAGGTGATTGCGAAAAAGAAATGACAACGTAACATACCGCATTATGCCCATAAATGGGCCAAGCATTATATGCGTCGGGGAAACGGCATTGATATCAGACGGCTCTTTAAAAGGTAATAGTAAGTTACGTGAGGTTAGACACCCGGCTTCAGGAGAAAGAGAGAAATTTATTGCTCAATCGCGTGGAAGGTCCCAATGACAATGGGAATCGTCCAGGGCCCAGGGAATCTTGTTACTGCGGTCAGTGCAGTCTGATCACTGAACGGATGAAACTACTTCGAACTACACTGGCGTTCACGAGTGCTGAGACACCTGTTACACAACGGAGTGAAAATCATAGCGCAGTGGAAATCATTAGTCAAGATTTTAAGTTGAGAATTTGAATTTGACGCATATTTCAATTTTTGAACGTATCATACATTTAGTTTCGTAGTTGATCGAACTTTAGTTTCATAATTAAGTGAAAATTCTTGCAACGATAAACGCAAAACACTATTTTAGAGAAAATAACAGTAGATTCGCTTTGGTTACTATGATTGTTAGTATAGCTTTATGCAAAATGTGATTAATTAGGATTTTCAAAAAAACGATTAATTGATCGAAATTTTGTTTTCGCGCAAAATGAAGTTGGAGATGCGCATAGAAATAATTTGTTGAAACTATTTATTACAATCGTTATAATAAATTAATAATATCGTGTTACTTGCCCCTTCACCTATCGTAGTTCGCTCACGAAGGGCCCAAAATTCCATTGAAAAGTTCGAGATGAATTAAATGGGAAATTTCAAGGATCGAAATTATGAAATCATTCACACAGCAATCGTATGAATATCAAAACAACGATCGAAAAAATGCGACAAATATAGACGCGGAAGAAAATTAATTTTATCGCATCAAGTCGATAAAACTCGTATGAATTAAAATAAAGGTTTTAATAATTTCCTCATGATTTTTTTACTTTTTTTTCTTCTTTAACTTTAAGTTATCCAAGTGTCTTGATATCCATGAACGGTGTTGTACTTTGTATAGTTGTCTACTTCATATTGATAATGCTATCTGAAAAGCTAGATCGAATTTTATTGTACTACTATTGACAAAGAAAAAAATGACCCAATTCGATGTAATAAACGTTTACCGGATTGATAGGAGTGATACGAAAGATTTGATGAAATAATATGCTACTGTTGTTATTTCTGTATTTAGAAGTAGGATCGCAATAGCTATTATTTTATTCCTTGGATAAATCTATCACGCCGTTCCGAGGCGAAAAACCTTTATTTCTTTTCTTTCTTACATGAACTAGGGATAAAAACAAAAGAATATCTTAAATCTGTCGATTATATTTAGAACTATCTTCTAGTTACTATTTATTGTAACTAGCGCATCTGCATATGGATGGCGAGCGCGAACTCACGTTATCATTTTCAACAGTTACTGCAAGCTACTGTCAGTTATATTCCATTCACGTGTTCATACGAGTTTCGTACGAACTCTTCCGAGTTTATTCTGGCGATAGCACGCGCGAAACTACGGTCAACGAATGCTAATTAATAATAATTTTAAACACGTTGACGTCATTCTAGCGCTGAATCGTCATCGTCACTGTCTGACGCTAAGCATTCCTTAGAAGCAAAATGAAAAATGACCGGAAGATCTTGTGCTAATAATGAGATTTTTTAATTAAGTACGATACCTATGTCCTTTGAATGTTCAATTACTTAACTCTCGCGTTATAAATATTATATATACATATATGTGTGTGTCATTATTATTTGTATAATATATAATGTGTTTACATTGAAAGAGGCACGCAAAAAATAATAGATAAATAATACGAAAAATGTATTTGTCAACAAGTGAAAGCATAAGTTGCTAATATGCAGTCAAAAAGGAAACCGGAAGTGATTGGTGACCGGAAAAAACAGGCGTATATGGTATCCGCGTGACAAAGGGATATCTGCATTATCGAAAAGCGTAGAGAGAAGAGGCTCCCCACTTATCCTGACGAAGCCGACTTTCTTCGTCGATGGATCGGTAGTGCAATAGCACAAGGCGGCAAAACAGTCGTCGCGTGTCTTTGGCGAACGAATAGCCACTCGTCCTCATACAATTCCTCTGGATCGTAGCTTCTAAGATCGATAAGTGACATGGATATTTTTTATTTCGATCATTCTGAGTACTCGTTGAAAATCTCACGAAGAAAGTGGCATTTATTTTTCGGACGCTAATTCTTCGTATCGCTGACTCTCTTATTTCGGATTTGGATATATTCGATGTGGAAATTCGGAACGTAAGCAGAAACACATCTTCTATACTTTTTATAATATACTTGTACTTTTTGTAGCGTTATCTATCAAAATTTTCCCACTGCGTTTTTGTAACACTTTTTGAAAGCTCGAAGAATTAGAAAAATTACTTGTAAGAATCAGTATGTGCATGAATTTACCGTCTTACAAATGCATTCTTTTTAGAGCTAAGATATAAAAAATTCTTTCAAGAAATTTACGTAATTTTAGAATCTTTTTAATGATCAATAATCGAACCAATGCATATCTTTTATAGTTATTTCACAGAGCTTCGTTTTAAATCTTCGTACTAAATTCCAAGTTTAGTATTTGCGTAATGAATGTAGTGCTTGATAAGAATTAGCTTGTCTTTCTAAAATGCGATTATCATTTTTACCGTCGCGTTTCTACTTTTTGAAATATGATCAATTTTCTTCAATACTTGACACCCAATTTACATAAATCTGTCATGTCGTTTTTACGTAGTTTCCATCTAACACCTTTATTTTCTTTTCTACTTGAGACCGCATAAATCCATGAAATCATTCGTATAAATATTCGCACGGTCTTTACAAATGTTATTAGATTTTTTTCTTTGCTTGACACCTAATTTGCATAAATTTGTCATATTTAGTATCTAATAGCTAAACTGCAGACACTTACACACTTATGGGAATATATCATCATTATTATATAATACCCGGATGAGAATATTATTGAAATATATAATAACATATGAAATATATAAATATATAAAACATTGAAAGAATAAAGCAAACTTCTATTTAAATCTCACTTCTTCGAAAAAAAAAATTGAATACTCCTAAAGATACAAATTTGCACAAATATCTACACTATACTAATATTAACACGTTAATGTTAACATTAATATTAACACACAATATCTATGAAAATATCCTTCTCTAGTAATAATGTTACTCTTGTACTTCCTCCATTCGACGTCTAATTCCCATAAATCTGTCTTACTTGTTATCATTCTCATTATCATCTAATGATAATACCTACTTTTCTTATTTTTATCGATAAAACTATCGTTCGACCCACGACCAATTTATTGAAATATCATCGAGGATCTAATCGGATCGTAAGATCTCAAAGCCGTGATCTCTGTGACGTGAGTCATCCATCGATCTCAGCGGAGCTCGTTAGGACATTCATCGAACTGGTCGACGCTTAAGCGCGAATGTCAGCGCCTGTTCGCCGTAATGTTGGCCGAGTCCGAGTTTCCTCTCTCGTTCTTTCGTCCCGTCGTCGATCGGAGGGACGCGACGCGTCGCGACTGCGAATGTGCACCGCCAAATACGTCCAAGTTTGTTTTCAGTGCAGCTGCAGCTGCTAAATGGGGATAAACGAGTCGCGATTTCGCGATAGGGATCGATGCTCGTTGATCAAAAAATTCTGGATACCGTGAAAGATTATGTTTTCAACGTCACGATTCCTTTTTCCTCTATCGGGTGAATATATTAAATATACGAATATATTTAGTAAATAATGTCTAATAATATTTTTCTTTGCTAAATATATATATGAATATTGGCATCAAAATGGAAACTTAACGGCGAATGACATAAGTACAAACAACTTCTTGAGGTTCGTTAAAAACGATTACATTCATTTTAATAAAAATATCATTGTCTAAAGTATGAATTAAGTATACTGTTAAAAAAGTTACAAATAATATCCCGTGAAGAATATTAATTTTCTGTCTGAGGTTTATCAAAAAAGTCTGTTTATTTTTATCAGCTATTCAGTGAAAAATTCATTTTAATAAAAACATGGTCGAGAATTTATTTTCGTTTAAGTATAGAAGAATGTAAAAATAGTGATTAAAACTCTTACCGTGAATTTTAACGAAAACATCAATTTATTACTTAAACATATTCTAAGAAACATTGAAAATAATACTATAGGAAAATATTATCTCTATACGTGCTGATTAAAAATTGTTCCACGAATTTCTAACATTAATAATACAGTTTTCTAAATATATTATTTACGTATATCGTAGAACAGCGTAGAAATAATACTCTATTAATCCATAAAACAAAAATATTCTCAGAAACTCGGAAAGTTTCTGCTCTCTATATGTCCACCAGCAAACAGATTTCTTGTATGTCGACAATCTGTTTTACACGCGTAAATATAGATCTATATAAGATGACATTGCAAGAAGTCCTTGCAGTAGCCGGCTCTGCTTCGGTTTATGGCGCCTCTCTTCCGTAACGGGAAGTGTCGTCCGCATAAATTTCATCGTAGGCGAACCGCGACAGGTGAAAGACAGATGGGTCTCAGAAGGTCCATTATGTCACGATTCGAGTTCGAGCATTAGAAATACTGAAAACTTCATTTCGTGATGACAACCATGTTGTTATAAATCAAAGTCAGTTTCGGTGTTCAGCACGTGACAAATTTTTTTACAAACATCGAAACCCGCAATACGTATTTCGAAGATTTATCATATTAAATGGAACTAGACGAGAACTTGATAAATAAAATTTATTAACGACAGAGAAAAGTATTCCAAGGTATATTAGAGATGTCAGGTCCGGAACGATTAAATGCAACTTAAAGCGCGTTGAAACGCTGGATGTTCAGATTGGTTCGGTCGAAAAAGGAAACAATCGAGTCTTTCTTTTTCAACGACCTTAATTTTCGAGGGTTTAAGAAGGGCGTGTCTGGCGAAGAGACGCGCAATTAGTAATGAAAAAACGGTAATATGCGTTGGCACTCGTGTCATACGAGCAACGAGATCAGTCTCGAACGATCTGTTCAACTTTCGCTCCCTATATGGACTAGAGCCCCGACGAAGACGTTTCCCATCTTACTTTTATCAACTGCCCTTCCTTCTCTTTCTACCTGACTTTGCCTCTATGTATCTAGAAAATTTTCTTCAACTGGATTTTAACCCCGGATTCATCAAGCTGCCAAATTTATGAAGAATTTCTGTTATCGAAAAGGAGACACAACGCTTGTAAGAAATATTAAAAGCTTTGCAAATGCAGCAAAAGATTTATAAAACAGAAGATTATGTAGAGAAACAATGAAAATAATAATTTCTTCCTCAGAAACCACAGAAAGAATAAAACGTAAAAATATTGCAAATTTTCCAAATCTGTGGCGAAATACTTATAAATTTGTTGATTTTGTAAACAATCGACAAAAATAATGGATTCGATCACAAGGGGTGACCTCACTGTGGGCGTAAGTGACGGAAATGTCGGTATTCAGGTCGAGGTTGTACTTCGAGGTTGTACTTCGAGATCAGCTCTCATTAACAGGGTAAAGTTCCTTTGGACTTAAAACTTCGTGGCGTTTCTCTTTTCTTCTTCTATGACTCTTCCAGCACGAGTTTGCGTTGGATATTTATACACGCACTCAGATTACGTGTTATCGAAGTCAGCAATAAAAGTTGCGTTTAGTAGCGTGAGATTTCAGAGTGCGTGTGGATAAGAGCAACGAATACATATTCAAGTTCTTGATGGCGCTATTCAAATGCCCTCGAACGTAAAGAAAATATCAGAACGTTATTTAGCCATCTAATCCGTTTACTGTAAACGTTGCTTCGTTTGTGAAGAAGAAATTAATATTTTTACATAGACTGATCAATTTGTGATTCGTTGTGAACCTTGTAAAGAAATACATAATATACACGGTTCATACAACTTGAGTTTCTATCCTATCTATGATCTCCATCTATGATACAAATAAGAGCAGTTCGTGTTCAGATAAGTAGATTCAGTCGGCAACAATCAGACACTGAACTTTCGCTCCATTAAATGGGGCTCTACTGTATTTCAAATTCCATGTTCTACATTCTCCAGCGAATCGCTAAATTATTCAGACTTAATCGAGAATGTAAGAAAGATTTGTGAAATATATAGAACTTTTCAATACCATGTAACTAGGACCTTTTCATATTTTTTATTTAGAAATGCACGGTTAATCTTTTAGCATTTTGTTAGCTGAAAATCTCAACTATATAAAAAGTTCTTTATGTTATCTTATTATACTTCATACATTTTTGTCAAATTCTTAATTGTATCAATAATTTCGTGAGCCACTCTCTGTTTCCAACTTCTTCAACGTTTCTCAATTTATATTTTGTTTCCAATTTTCATTCTTTTACAGCCTGATTACTACAGGGACGCAGCCCACTTCCGGCTGGTCGGCGAAGGACCTCAGTATCGACTGGAGATACCGTACGCGAAACTCGACTTTACGGGAACGTATTCCGTAATAGCGCGGAACTGCCATGGGGAGGCCAAAGCCGTGATTTCTTTGCAGATCTACGCGAAAGGTAACGTTTAGCATTCGAAAGAAGCATGGACGATTTGCTTAGACGAAAGGATAATACATGTATCATGCTTTCAGGTCAAGGCAAAGAGGAGAAAATGAAGAAATCAGGGGTCACACACGGGTAAGTGGTACATATCTAGATTACTGCGTAGATAAATCCTGTTACATGACGCGACACGTGGCAAGTTCCGCCACGTTTTATAAAACAACGGCTAATATTGACTAATATCTTGATCGTATTTACTAAATGACGCTTGTGAATTTTAATTGGCAGAAAGGTGCTGACTTTGCCGATAGTTACGAGGGAGCTGCGAGATCTGAGATGCTGCGACGGCGACGCTGTTACCCTTGAATGCAAAGTACACGCTACTCCCGAGGCGCCATTGGTGCGTTGGGAACGTGGGGGGAAGGTAAATATTAATTGCTAACTAAAAAACATTTTCATATCTGATTATGTATAATCTGTATGTATAATGTAAAACGAAAATTAAACTCTATAATACATATATATAAATGTAGTATAATATAGTATAATAGTTAAATTTTCATATACATCCGTATTTTTATGGATATTTTTATGCAATTCAAGAAATAGAATCTAAATAGAAATTTATGCCATCGTGTAAATTTGAAATTCATATAATTTTACTTCAAAGATACATTTTGTATGTTTTCATATATATTATACTACACACTTTATAATTTTATACATTTTTGTATATTTGAATTTCCCATAATTGCATAAACATTTGCGGTCTAGTAATAACTTTCCGCATACCACATTATACCATTATACATATACGAAATTAGAGATATTCTATGTATCATATTATGTCATTCCATACGAATTTAGAAATATTCTATATGTTTCATATATTGTTATTCCCTGTGTTAGAATTATATAGCCCATCCGAGATAGTGTATTATATATGTGTTAATATCCCATTATACTGTATGAACTAATACTATAATAATAATAATATTAAAATACATATATACAGAAAAATAAAGAAACTACGAGTTCATATAAGATTATATCGCCTCTGTAATGATAATTCTTACTTGCTTGTAATATTCACATTCAGATTCTACAAATGGGTGGCGATTTCTCCGCTGACTTTGATGGAGAAACCGCGCGTCTGAGCATCCAACATGTTTATCCGGAAGACGAGGGCGAATATACATGCGTGGCATATAACGACCTTGGAAAAGCATTCACGTCAGCCTGCCTAATAGTGGATGGTAATTTCGTGTTTAATTCACGATCGTTTAATAAGGCAATATGGAAACGTCAAGTGATACAAATACGTAAAACCTTCGGTTTAAGTGTTATTCAATTACCACTGTATCTGCAAAGTAAATCGTGTCTCGAGTACAGCCAGATTCTGATTTTATTGAAGTTTCTCGCGATAAGAAACACGTTTGCTACCTACGTTCTTGAAATACGTGTCAGAAATATGGAAAGCTGCCTGTTTGTAAGTCATTTTGTTTAAATACGTTTCAGTGCCTGAAGGGAAAGAGAATGTTTTGAGCCAAAGATTGACGAGGCCCGCAGGACTTCTATCGGCCGGATCGACGCCGAGATCGACGCCACGCTCAACACCGATCAGGAGTTTGTCTCCTGCAGTTTCGCGTAAGCGTAACAAGAATAGATCGTGTGAAATAATAATAATAAATTACTAATATAATAAAACAATAAACTTTCGCAAAGATTTAACTCGTAATTGGTAAAATGAAGTTTGTCAGATTCCTGTAATTTTTATTTTCACGATAACTTGTCGAGTGTTGTACACACAAGTACGTATAATTTAACTAAAATAGTTACATAAGGGTAGTTTAAATAAAGTAATAACTATAATCCCATAATACTAACCTTTTTTTATTATTTTATGTATCCATGTTTGTCCTTTCAATTATTTATTCTCATCGTAGCAATTACGGGTTAATTTAATTTCCATAAATATATCTGACCTAATAACAAAATTTACGTTGACTCGATTAAACGATGGTAACCAAACTCTTGCGTTGAATGCTGGAAAAGAAAAGGTTTACGTCGCTTGTACCAATCAACTTTTTAAATTGGAAGAGAAATATGACAAAATGGAACAATTACAGATGGTCGAGAATTAAGGTCTCCACAGCTTCTTCCACGAAGTAGGTCGATGTCAAGACGGCCAAAGATCAGTCCACCGAAATTTTACGCAGTTCCGCACAATCGCGTGGTCGAGGAAGGGGAAACCGTGCGATTCCAATGTGCTGTAGTTGGCCACCCGTCACCATGGGTGAAATGGGACAAAAATGGCATAATTGCTACGCCAACCGCTAGAATCTCGATAAAAGAAAGAGACGACGTAAAGATACTGGAAATCGTCGAAGTGACCCAAGAAGACGCAGGACTGTACAGAGTGATCGTGGAGAATGATTATGGTCGTATCGAAGCCAGTGCCCGCCTGGAAATAATTAGTATGTAAATTGAGATTATACTTTATCGTATTCATTAAATTACGGTAAACTTGCTGATATGACATTATCGGGTAAATTGGCAATTTTCTATTCAAATATATCGTAACTACATAGTTAATTTAAATTACAAGAAAAATTTGCATTTCCTTCTTACACAAACATTCGAAAAACTGAATAGGATTACCTGTTATTTCATTCTTACAATTTTGATAATTTGTTCAAAAAGATCGTCAATTACTTGGGTCGGTTGCCAGAACAATCAGAACTAGGAGCGCATCGCCTAGAACGTATCCGTCATTTAGCCGAAGCCTCTTAGACACAACTAGCAGAATAAACGGAAGATTATATCTCGATTGCGGTATTAGAGGAACGCCTAGTCTAACACCAACGTGGTTCAGGTAAAACAAAGAAAGTTCCCTTCTGAAACATTATTACATAATCATTTTTGTGAAAGACTTCCCAATACACAATTATGTTTGAACAATTGCCATTTCTTTACACGTACAGACTTTTTGACTTTTTTTCTGTGATTTATCTATTTCTGATTCGTTTAGATTTAGAGATGCATTTTAGTCTTTCACGCGTGTTTCATGTAACAAATAACGTAGTCATAAATCTCGGAGTGTCTAAAAGATCTTACGACGATGGCCAAACACCTAACGATTTTTGCATCGAGCTCGAATCCTGTAGAACTTTTCACAGAATTTATTACACTTTACCTATGTAGAATAAGACTTCCTTTGTTCCTGTTTCAAAGACAAATCGCGTCGACGGTGTAACGGAAGAGAGCTTACAAAGTTTCATAGTTCATAGCATAGTTCGTGGCATAGTTTCTATGTTGTGTTTACGTATCTAGTTTGTAATCACGATTTATTCAAAGCATAAAGTATCAAAGGATCAAATTTCTAGGAATGGACGCCCGTTGGAACGATCGATTCGAGTAAAAAGGTACTTCGACGGAACAACTGCGAAAGTCGAAATTTTGAAAGTGAAAGCGAGCGACGCGGGTGAGTACACCTGCGTGGCAACGAACGTCCTTGGTTCTACAAAGAATTCTTGCCAGGTAAATAATCTTAGATATATGCTAACCACGTGGCATAGACAACATGCTTCTGCATTCTATTCGTTTCCCAACGCGACATTACCGTCTTGCAATGCGAAATAATTATTTTCGTAATTGTTTCTTCGATAACAGGTGACCGTTCTTGATTCTCATAATCCGTCTACGTGCGACAAAGATCCGCCGAAATTCTTACAGTCTCTTCCAGAAGAATCGATCGTCATGGAAGGTCACTGTTACGAACTACAGACGAGACTTGCGGGTATAGTAAACATAAAAATAATGTTAGCTCAACGAACAATATAAGTTAGCACTTATCTCAAACTATTGTATAATTTTTGGTGTTTTTAATCTTTTGTTACGAGCTTCTCCTGAAGCCAAACTAAGCAACTCCATGTTTTTGTAAATTTCTTTTCATTTCCTGACTGCATATGATTAACGCTCAATTTCTCAAAAAAAGAATTATTTGTTTCTATAAGTTTATTTATCGCTAGGAGATATCGTAAATAATCGTAAACTCCAAACTAAATTAGTATCGTGAGTTTTCTCTATTTCTCAATTTATGGAGTCGATCAGTGCCACTTCTGAGCAACTACATCTCCCGTGAATTCTTTCGACTTTTAAGGGATGAAATCAATTGCGTCAATTAATATAAATGGTTGATTATATAATTCAACGAGCATTAAATCATGTTTTTCAGGTACACCGCCTTTTTCGGTGACTTGGTTAAAGGATGGTCGTGAGATACCTGACAACGATTACCATAAATACGTCATATATGGTGACGGTGGCGTCGCACTAAGATTATCCAATGTTTGTCCACAAGATGCTGGCGAGTATACTTGCCTCGTTCGCAATAATTTCGGAGAGGTGTCTAGCAACGGCCTGTTTGCTGTTCAAGGTACATTTTTATCAATAAAATTTATTTTTAGAAAAATGTTAACTTTCCACACTTACAGACAAGATATCTTAAAACTATACCGTGAATTTTTGTCCAAATTTATATTTTTGAAAAGATATTTAAAAAAGTAAAAATTCGTTTGAAAATTGTTTTACCTATCGAGTATACAAAGCACTATAATTTGGATGTTTTACATATTTTTTCATATTGTGCGTAGTTTTGCACTTTCAAATTTCCTATAAACAGATAAAATGACGCGATTCATGCAGTACTTTAGACCCATGTCTCGTCCTTTTCATTAATCTTTTCATATTTAACATTTGATACTCCTTTGATACTTTTCTATACGTTTCCTTTAAAGTTTCACCTATGTAACAATTTATAATCTCGATACGAAGGTGTTAAAAAATATTTTACTTTGTGCACAAGATTACAAAGGTATTCCGAAATTGGCGCCGCAGTTCACGAAAACACCTGTGTCGGTCATTACACCGAAAGGTGAGACTGCCTGTTTCTGTGCTCGGGTGCAATGTGGAAAACCCATGGAAATCACGTGGACGATCAATGGAAAGGACATCAGAGAAAATTCAAGGTGCAAGGTGGGTCAACTCGTCTAATTTAAGAAACTTCGTTTATCAGTTTTGTAATTTGTTAATTTCATTCGCTATTAATTTCTCATTTATAATATCATATTTCTGGTTTTACATTTAGGTTGAAAGAGACGATAACGTTAGCATTCTTAGGATACACGATGTACAACCGCGAGATATCGGTGAGATTCGATGCACCGCATCCGTGACTGGTAAAGGACCGTCGATTAGTTGCACAGCAGAACTACGATTCCAGCGAACGGTACAGAATTTCGAAGAATCGAGACGTCACGATACACTGGAAATTAACAACGAAAAGCCACCAAAAGCTGTTAATTGTAGCCGTAACAATTCTCTGCGAAAGACAAGAAAAGACGTTCTCTCTTCCTCTCGAAATCAATTACACGAGTCTCCTATGCGAATCAGATCATCCTCGTTGCCTCTCAGATCTACTTCAAGTCCTAAACAACTGTCTCCTGCACCCGCGAGGAAGAATATTCTTCAAAGTCCGTTACTCGATACCAGGAAAACACTGGCGACCAACAAAACGAATAAAAGGATAGTTCGCGGCTCGAAAAAGTTGGAACGTGAAGTTACTCAACAAGTGCGCTACAAATCTAATGAACACAGGATTTCGTCGTCTTCAGACGAGGAACAAACAAGGGATATTTGTAAAGAAAAATCTTCTGAAGTATCGAACGAAAAGATATCAAAATTAGTTGAAAACAAAGAAGAATGTATAACGAGTTCAACAGAGGTTTCTGATCCGTATAAGACTGGTAACAATGCGAAACAAATTCAAGATAACTATAATAAACACGATAATACACCTATAATATGCATGGAAAGCGTTCTGCAAGAGTTGGAGGAGGATTCGATTGTAAAGAAGGAAGAAATCGTGGCGAAAGAGGAGGAGAAAGTTACTATTAGGTCGGAGGAATTCGTGGCTGCCAGTATCGTAAAGGTACCGGCTGACGTCACAGTTTTCCGAGGAAACAGAGTAGTCCTCAGGGTCACGTATCGAGGTCATCCGGAACCAGTCGTCAAGTGGCTACGAGCAGTGAGTATCATTTATATCTTCCGTCAGATTCTCCCGTCAAAACGTCAAACTTTGTTTAATGTAGTTCGAGAACAAAATACAAGAAGTTTTTTGTCCTCCGTGTGATTAAAGACGCTACTGTTACGAAACAAGAGAATCTCTGTTCGTGCGATATCGTTCGTCAATTAAGTGAAATCAGTATATTGTGACTCCCGGAACGAAGTATTTGGATACTAATACGAAAGAATTTGAACAGCTTGTTATAAAGATCTTTCATGAGTGTGTCAAGTGTGGTATAAACGAAAAATTTTGAAATTTTATTGGCATTAAAGTGAGATACGACTGAGGTATATTCGTCAAGTATGAACGAAATCCGAAGATGTATCCAAAAGTTCGAAAATTGCAAACGTAAATTCACAGAACTCGCAAAAGCATATAAATTATCGATGATGTTATATTGTTATCGATATTATATTAATAAATTTCAATGTATTTAGCGAGATAACGTTGATTATTCGTTAATTATATGCTCAGAGACAAACATTCTACGAAATTTATGTTCAATATGTAGTCATGTGTATACGATAAACATGATTATGATAGTCTTATCTCATTATTAGACTTTGGACACACAGTGTTTTCACACATTAACGGGAATATTATTAAATGTGCTAGAAATGCACATACAATAAAAAAGTACACGACACAATTAAAACAAAGTATTTGTTACGACGTCAAGAAGATAACAAAATTTCTATTTAGTCTTTGTTTCTTTACTTGTGCATAAAAGTATGAATTTCCGCAACTGATTACAATACTGATTACAATAAAGTTTCGCTATATCTACGCAAATTTTCTGTAGTAGACATCCGAATACTTCCATGAGTCACTATATATTCAAAACACGATATTAATATCAAGCTCAAATTTACCTTAACAAGGCCTAATTGTACGTTAATAAAAATTGCATCTTCAATGCCGTATTTAACTTCGTGTAATCATGTACAATCGCTTGCGGTTATGTAGATATAGTAACTTACGAATTCATATATAGTAGTGTCATAGTTATATAGATGCATGGGAATCGTTCATAAGCACCTATCAGTCAGTTGTAATCGTCCATCTCTGGTCGCGTTCAATCAAGCGCTTAATCGAGAATTTTGATTAAAGGGTCGAGAGTTGACTGCAAACAAAAAGACTGCTATTACCTACGGCGGTGGAGTGTCTTGCTTAATATCGGACGATGTGACCGCTGACAATGCCGGGAAATACGAAGTGTCCGTGGAAAATAAACTGGGAAAGGACCGACGGTGTTTCAGCGTTGCTGTTGAAGGTACGTACGTGACAAAGAAATATTAACACTTTACCGACCATCAATAGCCGATTTATCGGTTTTTTGTCTCCGACGCTTACCAACCGATAGCCTATTAATCGGCTTTTTGTCACCGACAATTTTTTTCATTATTTGAGCAGTAATTTGTTATTCAGTACTAAGGTACCCTGCTCAGTTGCGTCAGTTGCGTTGCTTTGTAAGTTTGCACAGTTTTATGCCAATTTAAAAAACTTACCGATCGTGATGAACGAAAAGAATGGTATTGGAGAGTCTAAACCGGAACAGAGCCGGCGCCAGGGAGAATCTGCGCCTGAGCTGCCGGTCGGACGCGCGTATACTTTTGAACCGCTAGCGGTCAGTAAAGTGTTAAAATTGACCAACGAACATTGTTACCTATGTACGAACGATGAGATACAAGCTGTTGTAAAAAAAATTACGTTGGCATTACGTAAATGTAGCCTCAAATAGAGATGGAACACTTGTTCAAATTACGTACATAGACAAGAGCCACAAACACTAGAAGACGATTTGTATTTACAAAGCTTTGAAGCGAGCGGTGTTACATCACTCGTTTAAATTCCCGATATCTTATACTGCAATAAACGCCCGTTAATATGTGTGCGCATAGCATAAAAGTAAGTATACAACAATACGAACCAGTGTTTTCGTTTGCGAACTCTATGAAACTAAGAATAGTTTATGCTATCAGCACTAGTAAGAGCAAGAAATCCTACCTGTCCACTAGATAGAAGGAAATAGTTACTTCTTTGGAGCGAGTGCATTAAGCGGAAACGTTTTTACCGACGCGATCAAACTGTTGTAGAACATTGCTAATTAATACGTGAAAGTACGTGACTCAGTGAGACAAAAATTTAGAAAATTCATCGAAGTATGAGAAATCGTAGAAATCCTCGACTGAATTAACCTAATTATACCAAAACAGTTGTCTCGACTAATTTCAGAGTTTGTCTCTTGCGAAAGTGTTAAAAATTCGTAAAAGTTTAAGCAGACAAGTAATCTTAGAATCACTGCACGGAATTCACTATTTCCACTGATTTCCGAACCTGTCGCATTTCTTGAAAAAATATACGAATGCAGAAACAGAAGGCGAGAAATCTTAAGAAATTTCGATTAAATTTAATTAATTACCTCCATCAATTTCCAAGCTTACCATGTTTCATAGACATGAAAGAGACAAATAATTCTCTGATCTTTTTTATTTTTCACTAAGTTAGAAGGCTATAGCTTTAGCTTTAGAAAACACGTAAAACCGATAGAAGTAAAAAAGACGAGAAGTCGTAAGAACTTTCGACTGAATTAAATCAACGATTTCGATTAATTTCTATCGCATTTCCTGGTGTCTTCAAACGCAATTTAGAACGAAACATCCATTGTTCCACGTGCGTAAGCGCGTGTCACACGGTCCAGTTCCGCTTCTTATGTACAAGGCAGACGACAGTCTCACGTGACGTGTCGCGCAATAATTCCTTCTTCCCTCGTTTCTTCTTCCATCCCCACCATTTGCTTCGTCTACTCTTCCTCTTTCCTTGAGATCACGATGAAACGAACCAGTGCTGAAAAAGTGCGTGCGCGTCATGGCAGCGTTGTGCAAGAGGAGAGGAGTTGTGTAGAATAATTCGCGACGCCGAGAACATAAAGAAATTTTTCACGTCACACTTTCGCCCAATATTTTAAACAATTTCCAAAATTTATTAACAGTGTTTTCTTTGTCGAGTGATCGCGAGGAAAAGGACGACACTCGAAGAGCAATGGGTAATGGCGAATTATTTACTACTAATTGTCAAGCGAGTGAACGTATTGCAAAATGTTGTATGAAATTGTCATAATAAACGAGTGTCAGTGCATGTAGTGTAAAGACGACACTTTAAAGCGTGCAACTTTGTGGTAAAGTTCTTTCATAAATCTTGTGAAAACGAATAATTCATGTTTACAAAGTACAATATATGTAGATACACAGATTGATGACTTTTTGGTTTCAAGACATTTTGATTCCATATGATTATTAATGAGACCCATTCGAGGAAAAACAGTTTAAGCGGTTCTTGTTTATAATTTCAAATGGACTGTTGAACATGACGTCCTTGAAACATTCTTTGACGGCGAATGAGTTTGAAAAAACTAGCCGACTTAAAAATAAATGATACACAGGCAACACGTGTTCTGATTGTCAGTTACTTTCAACAAACCGTTATACCGAAGGCTCTACTTACAAGTTTCTAATATTTAAAGTAAAAATTATAAAATATAAAACTAAGTACAGACACTACACAATAGTATAGTATAGCATAGTACAGTATAGGTACTATACAATAGATGTATGCAGTAACGGATAAACAAAAGTTTAAAACTGATATATAGCGGATTTTAATAACTTTTGTTCTATAAATTTTTCACTATATTCGTAATAGTTATTTATTTTTTGACATGGATTATATTTATTCGTTGCTTTTATTAAATGTAAGTCCATTTTGTAAAATTATGTACTGTCTCTTAAATATTTTATAAACATTACAAACATTTATATCATAACCCGTAACTTATGGACGACAGTGTACATCCATTGTCCACTAAAACAAAATACTACAATTTCACAAAAATTGTAAAGGTTCGCAAATCTTTTTCATAGGTCCACCAGACCCGCCAGCGAGTGTTCCAAACATATGCTGTTCTACAGGGGCAACGACCATTAATTGGCGATCGTCTCCCTACGATGGTGGTTGCACGGTTACCGGTTATACCGTGGAAATGAACCGTGCCGATGAAAACACTTGGTTGACGATCGCAGAATCCTGTCTTTCGTTGAGTCTCACGCTACCTGCTGTTGGAACAGACACCGTGATACCTGGTGAAAGATATCGTTTCCGCGTAAGAGCTGAAAACATACATGGGGTTAGCGAACCTGGAGAGGAATCTGAATTTGTTCGAATTCCGAAACAAGGGGAAACGTGTTTGCAAGACGACGAAGACGGTAAATATGTAGTTATAAAAGATGATAGTACATATACAGTCGAGGAGAAAAATAAATAGGCAGATATAATCAAGTAGACAGGAAGTTGGTATTATGGAAGTTTAATAAAACTACACAGTACTAAGTTTTATTTATTATATCCTTATAGTACACAGATTATTTAGTAAATAATTCAATTTAATACTTACATGTTTATGTAAAGAAGCTGCAGTTAACGCAATTTCGTTGATATTTATTTTCACTACCTGTCCACTTATCTTTGTCTCTGACTACATTTTGCAAACTTGTTGCAGCTCACAAGTTATTTAAATTTCAATCACGCTCTCGCTTTGACATAAAAATATTTTAACAAAATCTCTATGAAAAGATTGAGACGAAAAACCACGCATATCAATAACGATTATTTTACTTTTTCCTCGGGCTTATGAAATTTGACAATGATAAAGAAATACGAGTGAGCTGAGAAACGATTCAAAGTACACAGCAGCATTTCAAATATTAAGTATTTTGTATGTAACGGAGAAAATCCATGAAACATTTGACATTTCCAGAATTCAAGCCACCGTTCGAAGCTCGAATAGTGGAAATGGAAGATGGGCAATTGTTTAATCATCGATACGAGATATTGGAGGAATTGGGCAAAGGTCGATACGGAACTGTACGGAGGGTGGTGGAGAAATCTTCAGGTACGAGCTTCGCGGCAAAATTTGTCAGGACCATCAAAACGAAGGATCGAGAGCAAGTTCGAGAGGAAATTAGAATCATGAACATGCTGCGACATCCAAAACTCCTCCTTTTGGCGGCTGCTTTCGAGAGTCCTCGAGAAATCACGATGGTTACGGAATAGTAAGCTTCCATATTAAAATAAAAAATATATTTATCCGTTTATAGAAACGTTAAAAAATAATTTGATTCGTAAAACGTTATATTCCTTAGTATTTCTGGTGGCGAACTTTTCGAGAGAGTTGTTGCTGACGATTTTACCCTGACCGAAAGAGACAGTATACTGTTCATGAAACAAATTTGCGAGGGTGTCGAATATATGCATCAGAATAAAGTGGTGCACTTGGACCTGAAGGTAAGGAAAGGTGTCATTTGTTTAGTTGAAACCTTGAACATTGATATAGATTTTACTGTTTTAAAATTATTTAAAAATTATTACTATATTACCCTAAATTATATTAATTACATTAAGTATAAGTAATTTAATAATTATGCTACCCCACAGAATTGTTTGAACTGCTGTAACGCAAATTATTATTCAAATTATTATTATAAAATTATTTTATTAATTTTCTTTAATTAATACAAATGAATTTCTTGCAGCCGGAGAACATAATGTGTCGAACACGAACTTCCCATCAAATAAAACTCATCGATTTTGGTCTAGCACAGACACTCAAACCAGACACACCGATCAGAGTCCTTTTCGGCACACCAGAATTCATTCCACCAGAAATAATAAGTTACGAACCGATCGGTACCGAATCGGACATGTGGAGCGTCGGTGTAATCTGTTACGTTCTGTAAGCGATTAAAATACGTAATTGCGCTCTTTACAAGTTTATTATATAAATAACAACGTCGTAAATGCTCAGCTTAACCGGTTTATCACCATTCATGGGCGACAATGACGCCGAGACCTTCGCCAACATTACTCGGGCTGACTACGACTTGGAAGATGAGGCCTTCGATGCGATTTCCAACGACGCTAAGGACTTCATTAGCAGCCTGCTTGTCAAACGAAAGGAGTACGCGTTTGATAAATATACTAGCTACAGTCTTTATACTGTACAATTAGTTTTTTTAATTGGCGTGAAATACTTCGCGTTAGAGGAAAGATAAATTCTTCAATATTCATTTGTTTCTATACTTTCCTAAACTAATTTTTTCTACGCAACTTGGGCATACTCGTCGTTGCATATAATGTGACAGCGAAGGAGAATATGTAAATTTTCGGAAAAAAACTACAAGTAAATTATGAAACCAAATTCGACAATGATTTACGATTGAATCTACCGTGCAAATGTATAGATACTACGGTGTAAAGGTTGAAAATTATTCCTATGTTGCTTACGTTAGAATATTACAAGTGAAAATTACGAATGGAAATTTCGAACAAGGCTCTGAAATGCATTTAACATATTTTAGGAAAAAACAGTTTTTATGTTACGCATTAAGCTTTTACGTCCATAAGTTTCAAATATCTGACGTGCTTTTTGTATTTGATATTATTTACATCATCTTCTAACGAAATATCTGCAATCTGTATGTACTAAAACGATTGACAAGGATTGTAGAATCATACTTTACTACTGATTCAACTGTGTCCAAAATGTTCTATAAATTCTTAATCGAGGTTTCTATGTAATTAATTTATTATATTTATAGATCGCGAATGTCGGCGAGGCAATGTTTGGAACATGCTTGGATGGCGCAACACGCGGAAGCCATGAGTAGGATAGCTTTGCCGACAGAAAAGCTGAAGAAATTCATCGTACGAAGGAAGTGGCAGGTAAGAATTAATAACTCGATACTCGTTACTTTACATATTTTTCACATCGTCCGTCATTGTGATAGATTGCAATGTTTTGAGCTTGTTTAAAAACGATAAGTAATTTACGATTTACGGTAAGTAATTTGATACTAATATCTGAAACAACTGTTGCAAATTGTCCCGAGTAAAACAGTATTGTATCTTTTCAAAGAGTAAAGACGAATATAGTTTTTTCTAAAACTGTGAAATTGATGTATCGAGAAATTCTTTTACGCACAGTTGATGCACTCATAACAAAAACGTTCCTTGTAAAATTCTCCGACTTTTCAGATAACGATACATTCCAGTAGTCGAAAAGAAAATCCATAACGTGGTCGAATTAATATTATAAAGATTGATTAATATCTTAATTTATGGTCGAATGAAAGCTAATAAATTCAATAGAAACAACGTTTGTTACGAGATCCATAAATTTATGATTACGATTCAGCGATACATTTACAGCAATTGTGTAATATGATGAATATCTTGCTAGAAAAGGAAAAAACAAGTTTATCAAACCGAAATGGAAGATACTAGAGTATCCTTTTGCTCTCCTGGAAAAAGACAAACCTGGACGAGGATCGGTTTCGTTATGAGCAATTCGATTAAATCATTCTAATTATGCGACCCTTTTTCATTCGAAAAAGAATTATTTTGTTTTTATCAAAACTAATCACAAAAATTCGATACCGTAGTTGCCACTAATCTAAGCATGGATTTGATCGTGTTGCGTGTGTGTGCGCTTCTGTTTGTTACGATAGAAAACAGGAAATGCCATTCGTGCACTGGGAAGGATGGCGATACTTTCAGCGAACAGCAGACGAAGTCCGACAGCGACCGCAGAATCCTCGCCAACCTCGGATCCCATTGAATCACCACGAACGATCGATTTTGACGTTTCATCGAACGAACAAAAATCACGTGACATTGACGATGCGATAGAAAAGAACAACGGGAGCACGAACGAGCTAGATACTCTAGAAAGGAACCTGTATTCGTTCTGTTATAAGACAAAGATGAACATCTCGCCAGAGGAAACGTTAGACCCGTCTCAAAAGGAAGTAACAGGCGTATCGTCGGACCTTGAGTCGTCATTGAAAAATGAACCGACGACGGATCACGCGGGATCGTGTTCTCAGGGAAATGGATCCGGAGGGACCCGAGAAACTGATACAGTTGAGGAAACTGAGGGCCAGAACGAAGTTCAGTCAGAGGAACTGCTTCCTATGGAGAGAATCGAAGAGGAAACTGAAATCGTGACGCGATGTCAGGTCGAGGAGCGCACCTTGATAACCGAAGAAATTTCGATTTTAACGAGTGTAACCGTGGAAGGAAAAAGTTTGATCGACTTCAATGACAAATCGCAATCTTATCAGGATTTACTTTGGGACGAGGTTACTACAAAATCAACGATCAATGATGAGATTAATTCTCCGGAATTAGTGACTTCAGAATGCAAACAAGACTCGACTTGGAACGTGGAAGAAAAGACGATCAGTGAGGATACATTTATGGAAATAGACAAGGAATTGAAGCAGAAGACGGACCGAGAATCGAGTGTAAACTCGCAGAAGTCGCGTCGGGTTTTCAGAGGCGACTCGCGAGATTCTGGGATCGGAGATTGTATTTCCAATTTATCCGCGTCTTCGCAACAAGTGAACGAACTGGGTATTTCGTCGATTAAAGAAGAAGAGGCGGACAACGAAAATAATAGCGACAACCTTAAAAACGTGTTACAAAAGGTGGAGCAATTTGAAAGTCGTAGGACATCGCTCGAGGAAATCAACGAAATGTCAGACGCAGGAAACATTGAAGTTTCGGACCCAAAGAAACATACCAAAGGAAGTATCGAGGTAGCTACACTGAGTGGTGTGACTAAAGCTTCGCGTGAAATTAATCGACAGCATGAAGGTGTGTTCAATAAATAATTTTCGTTCTCCTCTTTTTTAACTAATCGAATTCTAACGAGTAACAAGTATTTTTCGATAAATGATTTTGCTACAACATTTATGAATTGATATGTTTTTAGTGCCCGACGAAATTGAGGACCCAAGGCTACTAATCGGAAGAATTCGTAGCAAGTTCGTTCCGACCGGAAACGTGAGTCGTACCGCCAAATTATTCGAGAAAGAGGCAGCAGAATCGAAATCACCGACGAACGTACCGCACGTGTCGCAACGTACAAATCCTGTGGTCACTATGACGCCAGGAAAACCACACAACGAGAGGATACAAAAAGCTTTCGCCTTTTGGAATAAATAAGCCGTGAACGAGTGCATATGAGTCATCATCGATATCATTCGGAGAATAACCGGTATTTTTCGATAAATTGACGAATATTTTAAAAATCGTTTGACTGAAACTCTATGGGTTATTACACCTAAAAGTGTTATTTTCGAGTTTTAAAAGAGTCACGGATGAATAGAATTATTAATAATATATAAGTTGTTTTTTAAACATCGAAACGTGCGTTGTGTTATTACACAAACAATAATTTAATCATACACCAAACCTCGTTAATAATGACGAAAATGAAAAAAAAAGAGAAAGGGTAAAAACTGGAACTTTATCAACGCGATAGTGACGAGTTGAAGTTTAGTCTGAAACAATTCTAATCGCAAGAAAAGAAAAACATATTTATTTATTTAACGACAAGTTTCTTATCAGCCCCACGTAGCCTGAGATGAATATTTATAGCATAGGTACAACATATTTACAATTTATTTCATTGCCATTCTTTATCTCTTCTTCTTCATCGAAATTGCACTGAAAAACATTTCGGCGCATTGAAATCACGAATAAGACTTGATCCTTGACATTTACATTTTCTGTTGTGTAGATATCTTCGATGATTTCGAGAGTTTTGATTTCGAGATACTCGCAAATTTATTGCAAACGAGAAAGAAAGATGCGTTTGCATGGTCGATGCGTGTAAATAGCTGTCAGTAACATTTTACAAGCGTAGAAAATATGTAATGTATTTATTACTTCCTTTGCACCCTTTGCTTTCTTACAAACGTAAGAAAGCGATTACATGTATTATTATAAATTACATGTGAATAAAAAGAAATAAAAATTCTCCCAAAATTAATTTTCGTCCCACGCAAAAAAAGATTGATACAGTCTACTTAAAGGATAAAAGATGTGGTGAAATAGGCAGCAACTGTAACTCGTCGTCAATTTTCAAATAACACAGATCTTCCTTCGTTGCAGGCTTCCAATCAACGTTGACAAACTCATCTTTGACCGAGGTAGGATTCCTATATTAAACGTATACGATATATAAATTCTAAAATTCGGATTCATGCTTTTCGAAATCAGGTTGAAAATTTACCCAGTTATAGCAAAATTGGTCCACATTCTAGTCATTCTTTCTAACGTAATCCTGTCCTTCGTACCAATCGCTGGTGGATCAGGATGTTCAGTTTTACATTTGGGTAAGTATAGCAAATACGCGACATCGTCGGTATGAGACGCTCCTGCGGTATAAGAGCAAATATCGTGTTTGATAGTTGTGTACATAATCTGATAATTATGCGGCAATGGATCTAAAAATTAAAGTTACCAGAAATCTGTCGTGTTACCAGAAGATCCGTCGGGGTTTTCTCATTGCCAACGTATGAAAATACACAGAGATAACTAGGCGCGGTCGTTCTTTTCACGCGATCCTCTAGCAACAACATCGCGGGAATGCCGAAATTAATAAGACTGAGTAATTTTGAAAATTCGGTTAAATTATCCACGCTGATCGGTTTTCCATCGAAGTATTGATTTTTTACCAACGCGAACAGTTTTTCCATTTCTGCATCCCCTAATTTCTTCAATAATCCCAAATTTTTCACGTGACCATAGAGATACTGGTTGAAAGCATTTATTAATTTTCCGCTCTTATCTGAGAAACACGAAAATCGCACAGTATCATTGTTCGTGTAATAAACAATTATCTTTAATATCTTCCTCTTTTTTTCTTTTAAATTTTTTACTATACTCACCTTTTATGATCATCAAATATTCGTGTGCCGTGTAACTGATTATCACGGGCACATCTGCTTCTTTCGTAATTAATTGTTCGATCGGTTCTGGTAAAACAGGATTCTCTGCCACTTCGTCACTGTTGAGTCTAAAAGGTAGGATACTGGCCTTCTCTCTCTACAATACAAAATGACGAGTTCAAATTCTTTGTTTGTTCTAATCTCCAATTTTTGATTATAATTAACGAAGTATGTTAAAAGAAAAGTCGTTGCCTCCGGAGATAAAAGTGAAATTTGGGCTTTTACGATGTCCTCGGCAGGCACTGTTCGTAAAAATTCAAAAACTTCGACAGGATCATTAGAATCTTTGCCAAGAAGCGAGGCAAGTTTAAAACCGCCTTCAGAACCATTTTCAATCTCAGAATTTGCCCAAGGACACGTCAATGTACCACTCTGCAAAATCGCTTTGTGAAACAGTCCTAAAAATCGACATAGAACTAACAGGATTAACAAATCTTTTCGAAACCTCGATATATCTCGATAAATCACAAAACATTTCGGTGCATTGAAATCACGAATAAGACTTGATCTTTGACATTTACATTTTCTGTTGTGTAGATATCTTCGATGATTTCGAGAGTTTAGATTTCGATTAATTTTATGAAGAACGTAGTCAAAATCACGTTTTACCTTTCGCCCGAGGCGATACGAGTAAGGAATGTACCAAAGTTGCTCCAGCGCTAACTCCGAAAATCGTAACGTTATTGGAATCTCCGCCAAAGTTGGCGATATTTTTCTTGACCCACTCTAGAGCTGCGATTAAATCTTTTAAGCCTAGATTTCCTGGCGCGATTCGGTGACCCAAATTTAAAAATCCTTGAAATTTAAAAAACTGAATAATTCTAGAGCTTTTCTGTTTATTCGTAAAGTAAACATTTTGTTTCTAAATTGCATGCACAATCTCTTTTTTGGTATTTTGCGAATGTATGCATATATGATGTTGACAGAAATAAGCATGTTTTTACCGTAAAACTGAACCAAAACTAACCGAATGCGCCAAGCCTGTAGTTAGCCGAGACAACTACAACATCTTTGGCGAGTAAATAGTCGGGCCTCGATTCGTGAAAACTCGAATTGCCTAGTATGAATGCTCCTCCATGAACCCAGAACATAACAGGCTTCGATTGATCGAGAGAATTCGTGTAAACATTCAAATAAAGACAATCTTCGTTGCCAATAACATCGAAAGGCGGATTTTCTTCCAACTGTGGGCACATGTATTTCGTGTCTTTGGATGTATCCAAGATACCAGTCCATGATGCAGGTGGTTGAGGATCCTATTTTTGTAAGAAAAAAAAGAACACTTGGATGAAAAATAAATACAACATTACATGACTCACTACTTTAACTATCTGTACAAATCATTCGTATTAATCAGATTCTATTAAACGGTACTTTAAACTTGCTGTAACGTTAGGTAATTTCTTCAAGTTGTTTCCAATGGTAAATAATTATTCCGAATAGCTTGAACAAAATGTAATAAAATAATTTCGATTCCACAATTTTTCGATTTCGCGTAAACGATATAATTATGGGAATTGAGTTCATACTCGAAAACCGAGAATCATGAAATAGGAATAGTAGGAGACTACGGTACCATTTTTAACATAGGCGACTACAAAA
Organism: Bombus vosnesenskii; assembly: GCF_011952255.1. Taxonomy (NCBI): domain Eukaryota; kingdom Metazoa; phylum Arthropoda; class Insecta; order Hymenoptera; family Apidae; genus Bombus; species Bombus vosnesenskii. Next base: position 57,330 of record NW_022884339.1, read on the forward strand.
AGATTGGAATTTCAACTCCGCTAGTACATATTTCTTACAATTCTTACATATTAGAATTGCTACAAGATGATATTTGACATGGCGTGATAAAGTTGAAATAAGTCGAGAACAAGTACAAGAAACGTACCCTAAATCTAAGATTTCCGATAGGAGGAGCGGCGAAAGGTATCCCTCTGAAGGCGATATATGACAATCCTAGGCCACTTTTCAATACTGCGCCTTCCAATTTTCCTTCCTTCACAGTTACTAACGGTTTGCCCATTGTTCACAAAGTTCTTGCCAACTTGATACTGCCATACCTTTTTGCGTACAAAACCGTGTATACTCATAGCGATATGAATACTATCCAATTCTTACTGTCACATCTATTAGTATTATCAGACAAATCGTTAAAGGTATAAATTTCAAAAGACAATAATTTACGTTACAAAACTTATAAATATGCAGTCTAAATATTATGTAGTTTTCGTGTCTAGATATACAGAATATATTATTGTTATCAACGGTACTACATACTATTACGATTACTATATTTATAAGTAAGTGGCCAAATGTTAGAATTTAATCTCGAAATTAAGATTAATAATCTGTGGAAGACACAATGTTTGCGTTGAAATAATATTATGTGATATTTATTAAACAAAAATTACAGGAAATATAAGTGAGCGTTGTGGAACGTTGACAATTGGCCAGTTATTCTTAGATTGACTGACTTAGTGACCCATGGCCCCTGAAGAGATTTTGAACCCCACTCTCTATGCAGTAATGAGTGTGACCTGTGTAGACGTCTGTGTGGCGGCATGTGCCACGGAACCTTCCAGAAGCTTTGCGATACAAAACGTGCCCAATGTGCCATCCATATCCTTACGCTTCTTCCGCCAAATTTTCGGAAGAACATGCACGCACCAGCCGCCATGGTACATCTAACGAACGAACGCTAGCGGAGATATCGCAGGGCAACGAAGGGAAGAATCCGTTCGATCGATCACCTCATCTGTATGCGATTATTATCGTTGTATTCCAACACTAAAGAATACATATAGTCTGGAATATGTATAGTATGAATAGTATGGAATATAAAATTACATTTTTGGTAAACGCTAAAATATGGATAACATGGTCGTTCGTCTACACTGACGATTGTACAAAAAATGTTAGAGTATAGGAGATCCTTGGGACCCGCTATCCTACGACGCAGTACCGCAGAGGATTTCACGTATGGCACCCTCGAGTATTTTGCCCTTATCTTCTTAGAACCAAGAGTGACGAAAGTCAGACAACCGCTGCGAGCGTTCAAGGCTCGCGTTTGCTTATATTTGTACGAAACATTGTTCCTATCGTCGATGATTAGCAAAAATCGTGTGCGAGGACACAAAACACGAAGCAAATAGCAACTTCTGTTTTCGTTTTCCTTATCTTCTATACGATAAGTTTTACAAACTAGAAGTTAAAATATCTACTACGACAAACTATTAGTTTGTCTACGTAAGTGGGTTAATAATTTTCTATAGAGAATCTCGAGTTGCATCGATTAACGTTCCTAAAAAAATATATCATTTCATTTAAAAAACAAATCACATGACTAGTAATTAAAACTGAAAACTAGTGACACCAACATATATATGTCTCCTTCTTCGAAGCTGTTCAACTTTTATCCGAAAAACTTGCCGATATAATTAACAGCAGTGAAAATATTTCAGTTCCTAAAAAATATATCATTTTATTTAAAAAACAAATCACATGACTAGTAATTGAAACTGAAAACTAGTGACACCAACATATATATCTCCTTCTTCGAAGCTGTTCAACTTTTATCCGAAAAACTTACCGATATAATTAACAGCATTGAAAATATTTCAGCTTAAAGTCTCGAGTAACTCGCCCTGTATACTTTGCTGTCCTTGTATCGGATATTTTTCTAAAAACTATCGCCTGACAGTGACATTAGCGTTGGCATAACGTTTGATTTAGAAATAATGGAGGATTTAAAAATTCCTCGGAAGCAACTGATAAAAGTAATGCGATACCAGGAAATATATCGCGTTCAAAGCAATTGTTCTCACGATATTATATGTATACATATATCTGTAAATGTAATACAGTAAAATCTCATTAACTCGAACCTCTGTAATTCGAAAACATCTATAAGACAAAACTTTTGTTCATTCTCTTCCGCTTCGCTGTAAAAGCTTCTGCAAATCTATACAATATAAAGATAGAAGAATATAGAAATATAATCTCCCTCTAGCTCGAATCATTTCCTGCACGTGTAGATGCGTTGTTTTACCTCTGTAACTTGGATTCAGAGAAGCTCGACCTCTTCGAGTCGAGGTTCACCCACATAAGTTACGGTTTTATCATCGCTGCATCTGGAACTCGAAGTATCGTGCCATTATATGTCTCCTATGCAAACTGAATGTGTTTCGTCAGCAAAATAAAAAGCAAATTACGCGCCTCTGCGTCTTTGAATATGTGTAAATCGAAAAATATAATCCATGTATAATAAGGTCTCCGTATGTCGAGATCTCGTTCGTCAAAAATCTCACTTACTGGAAAACTTCGATAAGTCGAAACCTCCACAACTGGAAAATTTCAAATGTTCCCGTGAGATTCGAGTTACCAAAATTTTACAGTATTTATAATTGTCATATCGTCGATTTAAAATTTATTGAACACCTTTCAGACAACTTTATCGTAATGTTTTCGTTCGTACGAAAGATTGTCATATTTAACATAGTCAAACATCTGGTGATTTGTAGCGATTGATAAGCTGTGGATCGATAGTGGATATTAAAGGAAAAAAGTAAACACGATAATGATTCATTTTCGTGGCACACCCTGATTGTAACTGAGTCCCGATGAGCGATTGATGGATGGCATAATGTTTAATTCAGTTATCAACTAGCGGGCTGGTTTGAAGTTTACTATATAAAAGTCTGAATCAAGATATCTGAGAAAAAATTGTTAGTCGATACCTAATACGCGATAAATGCGTTTAAGATACTTGTCGGAGTTAGTTGATATATCAAGTCCCTTACGCTTTGTGAACTGTGACATACCGATACCGGCTGCGACAAGTGCAAGTTGAGCTCTGCAACTTTGAAACAGGTAACGTTTATTTAACAATTCCTATTTATTTAACTTTGTTTTATATTTAATATTTATGTAGCGTCGTATGTGACAGTGGATAAAAGTTCTGTTTTACTATGTTAGTTTTTACTGTGTTTGGTAAATTTTATCGCGAAATATATATTCACGCTTGAAAATTTCTTTCGTTCAGCAATGTTGTCTATTTTTAATACTTTTCACATTGCGTTATTCATTTTATGCGTTCTAGTATTATTTTTTATTTCAGTTTTATAGCAAGCAAGTGAAGACGCCGTTTGTCGCTATTTGTCTTACATACACACCTGTGTCAATTTAAAGGTAAAAGTACATTCGAAATATAAACGTGACGTTTAACGCTAGATTTATTCGAACTTCTCTTCGAAAGAACTCTTTCCTGTATTTTATTTTCACAATTATAGCTAGTACTCGTACAACGATATGTGCGATCTTGTTAAAATCGATAACAATTTAATTAATCAATTTAAAAACATTAACGCGATATATCGAATTAAGCTCTCCGTTATTTGCATTTCCATCGATGAAATTTCTATCGTTAATAGTTAACAAAAATTGCTTATTTATCAGATGTTGAAGGCGCTGTTCCTGATTGCTTTTATGGCGTATGCCACTGCGAACAACACGACTGATAGTAAGTATGAAATACATAATTACTGATAAAACTAACGATCAATAAATTTCTGTTTAAGCCTCGTTATCGGTATCGTTAAATAATCCCGTAACCCTCGATATATTCTGTTCTATTGAATTGCAATAATAAACAGCTTAAGTTATAGTAATAATGATAATCCGTTTCCGATAATCAGAGAAAATCATTTGCTACTATGGTAGCTGGTCAGCCTATCGTCCTGGACTTGGAAGATTCGAACCAACCGATATAGATCCCACTCTATGCACTCATATAATCTATACCTTCATTGGTATCTCTGAGAATGGCAACATCAGAATATTGGATAAGTGGATGGATCTACCAAACGGTAGAGATGGTTATGGAAAATTCACCAGACTTCGTCAACTGAATCCAGAAATGAAAGCTTTGATAGCGATAGGTGGTTGGAACGAAGGTTCCTCCAAATATTCCAAGGTTTTCGCGAATCCTATAAAACGCGCGCGATTCATCCGGAGCGTGATTACATTTCTGCAGATGTACGATTTCGACGGTTTCGACATCGACTGGGAATATCCGAACCAACGTGGCGGCAATCCATTCGACATACAGAACTATGTCACGTTGTTGAAGGAGATGAGAGAAGAATTCGACAAATATGATTACATCCTCAGCGTGGCGGTGGGTGCTGTTGAAAACTCAGCTTCTAAATCTTATGATATTCCACAAATGGTGCAATATCCTCACTTAATTAATTTGATGGCGTACGACTTGAATGGACCGTGGAACGATTTCGCAGCGATTAACGCTCCTCTATATTCGTCCTCGCAGGAATCTGGCAAACAAGCTAAGCTCAACATGGTAAAATTGCATTCTCGGTTATCTTCAAATTTTATTCGAGTTTGGTATCAAACGAAATATTCGATATATCGATTCTGATGTATGGGAACATTTACGTTTTAGCACCGGTCTGTTGAATATTGGCTCGAACAAGGTGCACCACCTGAGAAACTCGTTGTTGGTATTCCTGCTTACGGTAGATCCTTCACCTTGGCGAGTCCCTCGAAAAATGACATAGGTTCTAAAACCATCGGTCCTGGAAAAGCTGGTCCTTACACGCGAGAAGCTGGTATGCTTGGTTACAACGAGATCTGCGAATATATTCAACGGGGATGGACGGTACAACGCGAACCTGAACAACGTGTACCTTATGCTTTCAAGGGCAACCAATGGGTTGGATACGATGATACTATGTGAGTATTCGCTGTTACGTGAACGTAAAAAGAGAGATAAAAGATATAGAAATAAGAATGTAAAGTAATATGTCTATGTTGCTAGATCTGTCGAAGAGAAGGCCAAGTACGTCATGTCTAAGGGACTTGGTGGTATGATGATGTGGAGCATCGAAACCGATGACTTCAATGGTGTATGTGGTGATAAGTATCCGCTTCTACGCACCATAAATAAGGTGTTGAGAGGATATATTCCAACATCGCGTGATCGAAACTAAACCATCAACGCTATCGTCATCGGATTCTGCATGCACGCAGGAACACTATGTTCGAGATCCAAAAGATCGTTCAATATTTTACTATTATCGACACGTACACAACAAATATCTGGTAAATACATTTCATTGCATTTCTAGAATTGTATTTGATAAAACGTTCAGTGGTTGCAATTATAGATATGAGATGCAGTGTTCCTGGTTGTTAGATCGATGCGAAGATATAAAATAAGATATGCGTTACATTAAACGAGATAATGTATTTTGTAACGGAACGTAATATTTTAAATACAGTTCTAAACATGCTGTAATAAATGATTATTTCAAAAAACGACTATAAATGATTATAAAATAAAACTAATATCAGCTGTCATCATTACCAGTTATTACCATTAGCATTATCACTTATCATAGCTATATTGTCATGGCATGTATTTCCTCTAATAAAATTATATTAACATATACATATCCATATACAATTCTTTCATGAGCAATAACATCACATAGAATTGGAGAATAAAGTTGAGAATTAGGAGAGCATGAATATTCTTCCTGTGTACAAACTTGGGCGAAAATAATAATTATGAAACTCATTTAATAATAATCGATCGATCTCGAGCCGTTTGTATAGTGCAATTAAAAGCAAAAGGCACTTGTAGTTTGAATTCGATTGAAATAGGAATTGACGTTCCCTGGAATTGCTTCAACCTCGAGTATCGCAATACGAATTACAACAACCCATTTTGTTACTCGCCATAGTAAGTATGTATTCGATAATACGTCGATACCACCGAATTTCAAGAATATCTATCTAACAACGTTGTGTTTGATGACGGAAATGCAGCTTTCCAATTTTTCTCAATGTTTTCCTGCAATATTCTCCTATCCCAAAAAAGATTATTTGTGAATATCAAAATAGTAATATTGATACCTCGTGTTGACTAAAATAAGACTGTCTTCATTTCAATAATATTCTGTTAATTACTGTTATGCATTCTACTTGTGTAGGAAGAGTTTCCTGGAGTTGACACTAAAGTAAAAATAAACTGTGATGGTCATGTAGCACAGATTTATGGTATGTGTCAAGCTATTTTTAAGGCTTTCGTGGCATATTATCAGAAATGTAAGCATTGAAAAATTCAATAGTAGATACACATATGTATATAAATACATTATTATTATTATTTACATGAAATATTTCTGTGTAGATATCGATGTAACAAAGAAATAGAAAGTAAGAGCTACTGTCATTCGGTATGGCCGTACACTTATAGTTGCTGATCTAAAACGTTGTGAAGCAAAAAAATTTGGTGGTCCTGATGTCAATTTTTGATGGTAGATTCCTTTCGAATCGTTAAAAAGCATCAATAGCCCGTTAGCCTGTTTCGTGTGAAACCTGAATTTTCATTTCTTGTTTCTCTCTTTCTTTTTAAGAAGATATTCTTTTTTGAAGAAGATATTCTTTTTAAAAAGATATTCTTGTTTGCTGATTAACGAAGAGAGTGTAAAAGAATTTTATCTTGTTGTATGGCGAAATTGTGCAATGAGTGCCATTTTATAACTCTTAACTGTATTTCTGTTTTATCGGTATGGTCTAAGGGAGAATTGTAGAAACATAATAAATGGAAAGGGAAAAGAAATTCAATAGAAGAAACAAGTTCAATAGAAGAACTAAATTGAATACAAGAAACAAATTCAGTGGAAGAAACAAATTCAATCGAAGAAAGCTTAGTAAAATGCTATAATATATGTATAATTATTCTCTGATTGGTAAGGTTCGAACATTATTTCGTAACATCAGCTTCTTTCTTTTGTTCACTTCCTTTATTTCTCTCATTCTTCTGAACCTTAAGCATATTACAAATTTAAGGTGCTATGAAATATTCAAATATGTAATGTTTATATGCAAGTTTCAGTGTAAAAGGAGAATAGTTCTTTATATTTCGCTCCAAGTTAGATAAGTATCATTGTAAAGAATACAATGGACTTACAATGGACTTAACATATGCATCTATCTTACGACTAATTACAACTAAAACGCAAGCATCTCACGGTATCCCACAGTATCCAACGGCGCCCCATGGTGTCCCACGTTGCAGTCCAGTCTAGATCATCCAAAATTCTCTTAGAGGCATTTGGTGATCCAAACTGGACTGTTGCGTAGTTCTTGGCTTAGCATCGTTTTCCAAAAATTAATCACTTGATTAATCTTTGGAAAACAATGCCAATTACCAGGTCTCACCACGAGGAGGTGACTACGCAAGAGACCCGCCCATGGGTTACTTAACATTACACATGAATCTCGACATTCAACCTGTTGGCAGAATGTCGAGTTTTGACTCTACTTAACCATGGGCCTGCGTATGGAAATAGTTGTTTCGTAGCCTAACTGCGAAACACATATATCCAACGCAGCGCTTACATGAATCTTTACAAACGTAGAACAAAGCCTACGTAACGCAACATCCATCTCCCACACAACGATTACATCGATCAGTACAAATATCGTACAATAATTCGCATCCCTACTGGCATCATTCGGTATCAAACACACATTTATCTAACTTGGAATGAAAGGAAGAAAATGTAGCTACTGACACTGTATATACCATTTCGTGTCTCGCAGAAGGGACATACGAGTCGCTGTACTAAACTAGTTATCGTTCTATTTTTGCGACACTGTAAGATATTGAAGATACTAAAAATTTATAAAATCTCACGTGATCTCAATAAGTATCCCTTAAAAATGGGTAAACAAGAAAATGCCCGATGAATCAGATGATAAAGGAAAAATCGCGGCGCGCCCGAAACGAACGAGATCGCGATCTCTCGAAAGAACTAACAAACCTACACGACGTACTCCCGTACACGAGATAACCCCGAGGTTCAGCGGAAAGCCCAAGAATTGACCGTAACTCGATTCCTGTTTCGCCGTTCGAAACTTACACGAGCCGCGGTCGATGGCGCCGACCGATGATGCCAGTGAATCACGGGTAATTCAGCCGAGGATCCAGCACATAGGCCAGCAACTTAACACACTCCAACTGAACATGTGGAACCCGGGGATGGACCGCTGAACAGGATTACGAAGGCAAGAGGCCTCAACTGAACAGTGGGGTCCACTCACGGGGAGGGACCGCTGAACAGGATTACGAAGGCATTGACCTCAACTGAACAGTGGGGTCCACTCCCGCGGGCCCGAACAGAATTACGGAGGACGTGAAATTGCAGGTCCCTGACCGAGTACCAAAGTACCAATCGGACAGGACTGCAGATCCACGACTGAATCCCCAACAGATTCGCTAGCATCACCGGCGCGACGACAACTCCCGCGATCCGATGCGAACGTCGAGCAGTCGTCGAGCAGTCACCAAGACAGAGCTGTTCTTGGGGCGACTTACGAATCCAAAGAGTTGTCCAGTACACGTTGACCCGCACGTACGCGGAATACGCGCGAGCGAGTACGTCACGCTACGGTTTGAAAGAACTGAGTGATCGCGAACCGATAAATCGCGAGTACAATAAGTACTGTGTGGTAAGCGAGTGAAGGGAGATGAGATCTTTCTTTTTTTCGTTCTAAGGTGGATAAATGTCGTTGTACAGAATGAGCTCACAATGCGCTTAACATAGGTATCTACATTACGATTAATTAAGACGAAAATGTACGCATCCCACGGTGTCCCACGGTGTCCCACGGTGTCCCACGATGTCCAACGGTGTCCAACGGTGTCCAACGGTGTCCAACGGTGTCCAACGGTGTCCAACGGTGTCCAACGGCGTCCAACGGCGTCCAACGTTGTCCAACGTTGTCCACCGTTGTCCAACGTTGTCCACCGTTGTCCAACGACGTCCAACGACGTCCATCGGTGTCCAACGACGTCCAACGGTGTCCAACGACGTCCAGCGGTGTCCAACGCTGTCCAACGATGTCCAACGTCCAACGACGTCCAACGACGTCCAACGACGTCCAACAACGTCCAACGACGTCCAACGACGTCCAACGACGTTCAACGACGTCCAACGACGTCCAACGACGTCCATCGGTGTCCAACGACGTCCAACGGTGTCCAACGACGTCCAGCGGTGTCCAACGCTGTCCAACGATGTCCCACGTTGCAGTCCAGTCTAGATCATCCAAAATTCTGTTGGAGGCTTTTGGAGACCCAAACTGGACCGACGGTATCCCACGGTGTCCCACGTTGCAGTCCAGTGTAGATCATCCAAAATTCTTTTCGCGGCATTTGGTGACCCACACTGGACCGACGATGTCCCACGTTGCAGTCCAGTGTAGATCATCCAAAATTCTTTTCGCGGCATTTGGTGACCCACGCTGGACCGACGATGTCCCACGTTGCAGTCCAGTGTAGATCATCCAAAATTCTTTTCGCGGCATTTGGTGACCCACACTGGACCGACGACGTCCCACGGTGTCCAACGATGTCCCACGGTGCAGTCCAGTCTAGATCATCCAAAATTCTCTTAGAGGCTTTTGGCGATCCAAACTGGACTGTTGCGTAGTTCTTAGCTTGGCATCGTTTTCCAAAGATTAATCAACTGATTAATTTTTGGAAAAGGATGCCAATTACCAGGTCTCACCACGAGGAGGTGACTACGCACGAGACCCGCCCATGAGTTATTCAACATTATGCATCGGTCTCGACATTCAACCTATTGGCAAGAATGTCGAGTTCTGACTCTACTTGATCATGGGCCTGCGTAAAGAGATAGTTATTTCGTAGCCTAACCGCGAAACACCTATCTCCTACGCAGCAGTTACACGAATCTTTACAAACGCAAAACGACGCAATATCTATCTCCCACGCAATGCAACATTCATCTCCCATACAACGCTTACATCGATCAGTACAAACATCGTACAATAATTCGCAACCCTATCCGCAACATTCCGTATCAAAGACACATTTGTCTAACTTGGAACGAAAGAAAGAAAATGGGGCTACTTTGGAAAAGGAGCCCCAACAATCAGACGATGAAAGAAAAACCGCGGCGCGCTCGGAACGAACGAAATCGCGGTCACTCGAAAAAACTAACAAACCTACATGACGTACCCCCGTGCACTAGATAACCCTAAGGTTCAGCGGAAAGCCCAAGAATTGACCGTAACTCGATTCCTGTTTCGCCGTTCGAAACTTACACGAGTCGCGGTCGATGGCGCCGACCGATGATGCCAGTGAATCACGGGTAATTCAGCCGAGGATCCAGCACATAGGCCAGCAACTTAACACACTCCAACTGAACATGTGGAACCCGGGGATGGACCGCTGAACAGGATAACGAAGGCAAGAGGCCTCAACTGAACAGTGGGGTCCACTCACGGGGAGGGACCGCTGAACAGGATTACGAAGGCATTGACCTCAACTGAACAGTGGGGTCCACTCCCACGGGGCCGAACAGAATTACGGAGGACGTGAAATTGCAGGTCCCTGACCGAGTACCGAAGTGCCAATCGGACAGGACTGCAGATCCACGACTGAATCCCCAATAGATTCACAAGCATCACCGGCGCGACGACAACTCCCGCGATCCGATGCGAACGTCGAGCAGTCGTCGAGCAGTCACCAAGACAGAGGTGTCTTTGGGGCGACTTACGAGTCCAAAGAGTGGTCCAGTGCACGTTGACCCGCACGTACGCGGAATACGCGCGAGCGAGTACGTCACGCTACGGTTTGAAAGAACTGAGTGATCGCGAACCGATAAATCGCGAGTACAATAAGTACTGTGTGGTAAGCGAGTGAAGGGAGACGAGATTTTTCTTTTTTTCGTCCTAAGGTGGATAAATGTCATTGTACAGAATGAGCTCACAATGCACTTAACATAGGTATCTACCTTACGATTAATTAAGACTAAACGTACGCATCCCACGGTGTCCCACGATGTCCCACGGCGTCCCACGATGTCCAACGGTGTCCAACGTTGTCCAACGTTGTCCAACGGTGTCCAACGGTGTCCAACGCTGTCCAACGCTGTCCAACGGTGTCCAACGGTGTCC